>NC_056726.1:603112311-603189811 GCF_019279795.1 Protopterus annectens
TTGAAGACCTGGAAGTTGACTGTAGAGAAAGTACAACAGTTCAAGGAATTACTCAGGGCTCTAGCATCCCAAGAAGAGGAGGAAATAGGTGGAGTTGAAGAAAAATGGCAGCACCTCAAAACGACATGTGTGAGGACTAGAGAACAGATATATGGCTGAGCAAGGTATGAAAATAAGGTACATAAAGAAAGCTGGTGGTGGAATGCACCAGGAAGTCATCAAAAGAAAGAAGGAGTGTAGGGAAAAGTGGGAGATAGAAAAGACCAACCAGGCTAGGAATGAATACTGGTTGGCTAACAAAGAAGCTATGAAAGGAGTTGCAATAGCAAATAACATGGCATTGGAGGCATTCTACCAGCTTCTGAAAAGTGACTCAGTAAGGGGCACAAAGAAGCTATATCAGGTTGCAAGGCAAAGACAGCAAGATAAAAAAGATAGTCAGACACCCTTCATAAGGGATGCCAGCAGCAACCTGCTCACCAGTCCACAGGACATCAAAGGCAGATGGAAAGAGTACTTTCAGCAGCTTCTGAATGAAGACACCCCACAGAGGCTGTACTGCCCCAGACACAGTCTATGATGAGGGACAAAGAAGAGCCCACCCTAGAAGAAATAACAATAGCACTAAGGAAAATGAAGTCAAGGAAAGCAGCAGGGTCAGATGAGGTCGCAGCAGATATGATAAAGAGGCTGAGTGAGATAAGAGTGAAATGGCTCCTGAGGGTACTCAGAGCAGTGTGTAGGGAAAGACATCCTAGATGACTGGAAAACAATCATACTCAATCAAACAAAGGGGACATCCACAACTGTGGGCAGTACAGAGGTATCAAGCTCCTGTACCACTGCATGAAAGTTCTGGAGAAGGTGACTGGCAGATGGATAAGCAGAGTAGTAGAAAGTAACATGGGAGATGAGTAGTTTGAATTCAAATCAGGATGCAGCACAACTGACCTACTATTTGCAGTGAGACAGATAGTTGAGAAGAAGCTAAAGATAAGGAAATAGTTTAACTGGGCATTCCTAGACTTGGAGAAAGCATATGACAGGGTCCCAAGAAACCTCATTTGGGGAGTATTGTGGTGGTTTGAAGTCCCAGAAACATTGGTAGAAGTTGTGCAAGCTATGTATAAGGACCCAATGACTCAAGTACAGACAGTGTTTGGTCTCACAGCGAGTTTCTCAGTGGGAGTGGGTGTGCACCATGGTTTAGGTATGAGCCCATTGCTATTCATACTGGTGATGGACTACATTAGCAAACAGGTCAGAGGGGACAGATCAACAAAGCTGCTGTATGCAGATGATGTGGCATTACAGGCAGAATCTGTGCAAGAACTTCAGCAAAGGATAGGGGAATAGAATGCAAACTTGAAGGCAAATGGGTTTAAACGAAGTGCAGATAAAACAGTGGTAATGGAAGCAAACTAGGCAAATCAGAAGAAGCTGAAAATTGATATAGAAGGGAAGATGGTGGAACAGGTTTATTGCTTCAAGCATCTAAGAGGGGTGGTTGAGGAGAAGGGAAGTCTGAATGAAAAGGTCAAAGTTAGAATCAGAGGGGTTGCAGCCAACTGGTATAGAGTGTCAGGTATAATATATGACAAAAGAATGCCAAAGAAGCTGAAAAGTAAGGTGTGCAAAACAGTGATGCAACCAGTACTACTGTATGGTACAGAAACCTTGGCAGTAAAGGCAGAGCAGATGAGAAAGCTAGAGGTAATGGAAATGAAGTGCCTGAGAAGGGTGGTAGGATGCACATTGTGGGACAGAAGAAGAAATGAGGACATAAGAGCAGAAGCCAAAGAAGCTCCAATTGCAGAAAAGATCACAGAGAACAGATTACGGTGATTTGGGCTGATGTACAGAAAAGCAGAAAACAATCTAGTAAAGAGGAAATGAGGGTGTCCAGCAAAGAGGTGGATGGATAGTGTAAGAGAAGATCTGTGACAGTTTGGCATGTGTGGCATTTAATTGAGAAAGATGGCAACAGATAACACAATACCCCAACCGCATGTAGAAACTGTGTAAAAGGGGGTTGATGATGATGATGATCCAGCTTTGGTACCAGCATGATGGGGTTCTTCCATTCATTAGTTGACTTTTCTATCACTCTCAATTTTAGCATTTTCTTGATCTCTTCTCAAACATCATGTTTTTGGGCTTCTGCTATTCTTAAGGCATCAAACTGACATTTTTGTACCTGGAATAGTTTCTTTGTGGTGTAACATAAAGGAGACTCAGCCTGACAACTCATGCATTTTTCTGACATTCAGGACAGCTACATTTTTCAGTCTCATTCATTTGACTTGGCCAGTAAAACCTCAATAAAACCCAGTCTTGTACATGTTCAGATGGCCCAAAATACGTGGCTATGAGCCATCTTCATAACCATGGTTTCGAATGACTTGGATACTGGCAGCTGTTGTGTAACTTCCTTTCTCTATTTTATTACCTTCTACACTAGATTGTTTTGCATTTCAAAGTACAAGCAGGCTGGTGGAGGTCTAAGAGTGGAGTCCATCCCCACTTCCCTGGATACATTCTTTTTAGATCAGCTTAGAGTCTCAACTTTCCTCTTGATCCTATTGAAGTTCTGATGACTTACTGAGTGCTCAGATGGATGGGGATCTCTTTTACTAGTTGTGTCTTGTAAGGTAGAGGATGCTTCCTATTCTTCCACTAAAGCACGTAAGGGGGTCTCTAATCCCACTCCTCCCTGAAGGAGGGTAACTCATTCCAATGCTCCAAAGAATCTTTAACTACCCATTGATTTAAAACTTTGTATTTCGTATTTTATTTTATTTATCCTTCATTGACCAGGCTTGTCCCACTAGGCTAGTGGCCTCTTTTCAGGGGAGACCTGCGGTGGTATTTTTCCTACTAGAGAATATTTGACCAGGACATCTCAGAACTTCCTCTTCTCTTTTCGACAGGTGCCAATGAGATATTCTACATTAACTTGAGCTACCACTAACTCAGGCAGATAGTGTCTTGGTTTGACAAATTAAAATCAGATAAGAAGTAGGGATAATGCCTAACACCTATGGAAGACCAGCAGTTACCCAGACCATTACTAATACTCTGGGTAGCTATTCAAAAACATTTAACACATAACATTACATGAAATATTGCAATTAGTGGTGAAGCACAGGGAGGTGAAATTCAGAAACACAAGCAGAGTGACATATGTACAAGAGAAATAGTGTGGTATTCATGACTTGCAAATGACTACATTAATAACATGCAAATGTTTGATGCTGTGCTAATGAGACTCACTGTGAATGCAAATGATAAATCAAACATGGAGGAGTGATTCAGAAACTTATAAATCCAGCATTAAGAGCCTTGGTGCTCCCCTATTTAGTACAACAAGATTTCTTCCTGTACAGGAGCTTCATTTGCATTACTTTACTAGGAATAGCAACAGCCTTAGGTGAGTAACAGGTATTAGTAGCTCCTCTTAGAGTCAGTGTTCATCAGGTTGCTTGTTGTTGACCTCAAAATCACAGATTGGTCCATTGGTAGCAAACAATTCATTACCTACATGTCCAGGAAATGTTTCAATCACTATTGTGCAGACAGAGGCACCATACAAGAGTTAGTAGATATGCGCATGGAACACATGGAATCAAGGAAGATACAGAAATTGCCTAACCCAATAGACATGAAGGTTCTTGTACCATTAACCTACCTTGCTACAGGGAACTTTCATCATCAGGCAGGGGACATGTAGGGACTTTCACAGGCATCAGTCTCATGAGTCCTACACCAGTTCCTTAGCATGATGCTGCAGCATGGGGAGGTGCATGCATGGTTTCCAAAGGCAGCAGAGGGCATGACCACCACTATACACACATTTTACAGAATTGCCTATTAACCTGAGGTCCTGTGGTCTATTGATTGCACCCACATACTCATCAAGACTTCACCTGCTCCATATGCATCTGGTACATAAGCAAAAGGGCTTCCACTTCATAAGCTACCCAGTAACGTGCAATGTATTGGATATTATATACAATGTGTATGTATAACACCCAGGCAGTGCCCATGATTGTCACATCTGGCACACAAAAACAACCTGCACCAGTGTTTCATTTGGGGTAATTTCCCACAGGATCATATAGTTAGTAGGTACATACACTGCCCACTATATAGGCCAGGACATGTGGTTCCCACCTAAGCAGGTGGCATGCCTCTTACAATATTGTCCACTGTTGTGTATTGCAAGTGATGCTAGACATGCCACTACACATTCACAGATGCAGTACATTGTCAAACATTTGGACTCTTCTAGTGGTGTAGTATACACCTCAGATCCAGAGTCAGTTATTACTGGCATGCGCCATGTTCAGCAATATGATAGTACACAGGTAGCGACCACTAAGAAACATCTCAGCACTGCCTGACACACTTGTTGCAGAAATAGAGGAAGACTGCTGTACAGTCATCAGAGGAACTGGCTGCAGTGGCACTCCATGAAAGACAGAGGCAGATATAATACATCGTGACACTGGCCAAGAAGTAGCATGTGGTCCACAACTATGGGCCATGACAACTCTAACACAAAATAAAAACAGATGTAGGTATTAACACACCCAGGCTGTGCATTTCAGTGCACTGACTGGACAAATTTGTAATGCTAGGACACAGTGTGTCTCAGACATTACCTTACTGGCAAAGGCCAGATGAGTGGGCATAGCACAGCCATCATCATTTGCACATAGGAGATGGGACACAGTGACAGGTGGTAACAATGCTATAATTGGGGTACAGGTCACAGGAGATGGATACAGTAACCATATAACAGGTAGCAGGTTAGGGGATCAGGGACTATATCTTCAACTGCTGGAATGGAGCTTCCATCAATTTAACATTGGCCAGGTATACAGTGGTGCCCTGCAGTGTCAGTGCTGGATGTATTCTGCATGAGGGATGGTGTAACAATTTGGGAGTGTGTACAAGAACCCCCAATGTGTCTCCACATGTTAAGATTCAAGAAGAGATAGCATCCATGATCATGAAGAAAACCATAGCTAGGATGCCACTTTATTGGCCAGCAGGAAATAGGGATGGTGTGAAACTCAAGAGTCAGAGGGTCCAGCCTGGTAAGACATCCCAACAGTCAAGCCAAATGAGCATCACAGCGATGAGATTGAACATGCCCAAGTGCACTGACTGTCATGGCCAGGAGTGACAGTGATGCAGTTTCTTGAACAGGGTATATTATCTGTGTAAGCTCATCCTACACTCCTCTAGATGAGTATATGGCCATGGTGTGTATAGTCTGCAGAGACACAGTGGGGACATTTGTCAGTTGCCTCATAGATGCACCAATAGATGCAATGTGGGGCTACCACTAACCTGTGTAAGCATGTTTGCTCTAATTCTGAATATGTCATGTTACTCTGTATGTGCTAAGAGTTATCCTGCAGTCCATACAGCTGTTGCATGTCTTCACACAGATCATGCAGCACACTCTTCATCACTACCATAGGGTGTGCAGTGGATGTTTGTGCCAAGATCACTGCTCTGCACATCTGCTGATTCATGCTAAGTTGGGTACCCAGGTCAAGGAAAACCCTGGAGTCACGGTGGCAACAGCCAACTACATGACTATCCCTTATGGCTGTGTGAGTGCACATCAGAGGCAGTGCAGCTATTGGATGCCATCCATGGGGGTGACTCCTGTGTTGCCTGATGGAGCTTATACTAACAAGATGTCCAGTGTGAAATTCAGGAGATGCTGGAGGCTTTTCTTTAACCCTTCAGTGTTAGCATTACTGACAGTGCCCCTGTGTCATCTGACTATACAAGTGACCTGCTGATATCATGCATGTGCCATCCTGTTGTGCTGAACCCTCCAGCAATGGTACCTATGAAACTGTAAAGACAACATACTAGTGGGGCTGCTGAAGCATATACCTAACACCTCCTAATCTGTGGAAGACATACTGGTAAGTGGTACTTCTGTGAACTGTACATGAGCACATAGATATATTGTACTGCAGGGTGTTTCAGTCATAGCCCTGTACCTGGAGACCCTGTCATTGCTAACTTAGTGCATCCTATACATATAGTCAGGCATTTGTCACAAGCCCATCTCTCACATCTATGAGGGTCCACTCACACACCCCAGACAAGGATACCAGAACTTTCTCACCACTGCTAAATACGTTTGTATTTATCAACTGCCTTCTGTGGTGGGCCTGTCCCTCCTGATGCTCTGTGCTTTTATCTTAAAAATATTTCCCTTGATGAAGGAGTGGAAACATTTAACTCTGTATTCTTAAATATGTTAAATAACCAGGTGCCACCCAGGAGGAAGAGAGTAAAATCCAAATCTTCTCCTTGGCTTTCAGAACATACTAAAAAAAACTTATAATAAACAGAGCTAAGTCCTAGAAATCTTAGCACAATCACCAATCACCCAAAACCTGCAATGCTTTAGGGAACTTTGGAATATTGATAAGAAATACATGTATAAAGAAAAGTAAAGAAACAGTACTACTCAGATGCTCAATGTGATCAAAACACTAATCCCAAGAAATTCTTGCAATTCATTAAAAATATAATACACCCAAGATTCATTTCCTGAACCCACCATCAATGTCACTCTTACAGATATAGCAACTCAATTTTACTCTTATTACCTTGATAATATAGCTGCCATCATTAAAGATTTTTCGCCCACATCACCATATTCCTCTTTACCCCCATTACTAGTATTTCTAAATTCTCATTACAATTAGTCCCTACTTCTCTTATAAAACACTTACTGAGAGACCTCAAACCTTGCTCTCCTTCTGCTCACAATCATCTTAATGAATTCCTAAAGATGGCTGCAGACTCCATTGCTTACCCTGTTTCAATATTGTTAACCAGTCCATAGAGGAAGCCTGCATTCCTTCCCTCTATAAAAAGTTCCTTATCATTCCTCTCCATAAAGGTGGTCATTCTACAAAACTGTCCAACTTTAGGCCTATTGCCGTACTGCCTTCCCTTTCCAAAATCTTGGAAAAATATGTCCACAACAACTTCTTACTCACACTCAACATGGATTTAGACCAGCACATAGTACATGAACCTCTCTTTTATCATTTATAAACACTATATAATTTACAGACATTATCAATAAATCTAGATATAAAGGCAATTTGTCTATTTAGCATTCTTGATTTGTCAAAAACTTTTGACACAGTATCACACAGTAACCTTTTGGCACAACTATCATCACTGGGATCTTCTAATCTACTCTACAACTGTTTACCAGTTATCTGTCAGATATATATCAGTCAGTTAAATGGCACTTTTGGCCTACCTACCTGTGAACACCGGAGTACCTCAGAGGTCAGTCCCTGGCCCACTCATTTTTAACATCATTATCAGTAATCTATATACTTCACCTGATAAAATCCAAAAGAAATTCAGGTAAACACCACTAAAGTGTGCTCCCAGATGAACAGGAAATTTCAGAGAAAACAAGGAATATATCACCACAGTTGAACAATAAATAAAAACTTTAATGAATAAAATCCACTAACAACTCAGAAACAGGACAAACGCTTTTGGCGTAATGTCTTCTTCAACATTACGCCGAAAGCGCTTGTCCTGTTTCTTAGTTGTTAGTGGATTTTATTCATTAAAGTTTTTATTTATCGTTCAACTGTGGTGATATGTTTCCTGTTTTCTCTGAATTCACCTGATAAAATCAGAAAAGGATATTTGTGTTATGGAAGAGTCTGAGACAGTTTCAAGTCTTTTCATGATACAAAATTAATGAAGATAAAACAAAGGCTATGGGTGTAAACTATGTACTCATACACAAATTGGTTCAGTAATATCCATATTTATGGGGACATGATAAAATGAAGTACTTAGGACTATGGTCTACAAAGGATTCTGTTACAGCAGCTAAGGATATGTGGGAAGAGACTAAAAAAGGTAATACAAAACTGAGAAACTGGAAGTTCTGTTTTATTGATATGGATAGCAAGATACAAGCATTAAACATATTTTTAGTCCCCTTAGTTTTACAGACAGATTAGGCATATTTTTATCAGCCACAGGAGGAGTTATGGGTAGCAATTAATAAAGAGGTGAAGGATTTTATCTGGGAGGGAAAGAAGGCAAGAGTCAAGTGTGATAAGCTGATCCTTCCAATAGAACAAGGTGGTTTAGGATTACCTGATCTGAAGGGGTATTTCAGAGCTAAACAGTTTAGGCTCCAATGCGTAGCCCATGCAGAAAATTATAATTCAAAGTGGAAAGGGACGATGATGAAACAAGGGGAAAGCTCAAGAAATAAGAAGAGACTGGATTTTGGATGCAGATCCTTAAGGAGAATAACAGTAACCATATTGAATACTACATTCATAAAGCAGTAGAAAGTATTCTAAGAACCAAGCCAATACAGTAATGGAGAAAGGAGATTCTGCTATTAAGGATGACTGTAATTAGGGATACAGAAAATAGGCAAGAGGGGCTGGAATTTACTGGAGAAAATTGGCAAAGGAACCAAGGTATCGGGAGCAAATAATTAGAGAGGGACAGGTAATAAAATGGGTTGAGGCCAAGAAGACATTTGGAATGCAGGCTAGAAATGTCCTTCCCTATAAAATACTGATATCAGAGTATTAGCAAAGACAAAGGAATAGGGCGATCCTAAATGAAACACCAACACTTTTTAGATTTTTAGTGGAATCTAGATAAGAAGCTGATGTTAAAAAATGGGTAATTAGTAGGACATATCAAATATTGCATGATAACTATAGAAATCAATCAGTGGAGGTTAGAAAGGCTTGGAAAGAGTGACTGGGTAAGTAATTTACAAAAAAAGCTATGGGAGGATATATGTATGGCTTCCAAATAGGCAACAAAATCTAGAACATTTTAGGATCTTTACTTGGAAGTGTATGCATAGGTATTTTTATTCCCCAGACTCAAAATAACTTTTCCTCAAGTAGATTGCAAATGTTGGAGGTGTGATGGGGAAGAAAGAGATAATTGGGAATATATTTTTTGAGGAGTGCAATGAGTTGGCAGACCTTAAAAATTCCCTGCAGACACTACTCTATAAAAAATATTGGTTGAGCAAATTGATGTAACTAAGGAAATGATTTTTTGAACTGTAATGCAGAATTGGAATTGTCTAGACACAGTAAGACCTTGCTGAGTTTAATTTTGGTAGCTGCTAAAAAAGCAATTACTAGAAAATGGAAATCAAAGTGTAAACCAACCATACTACAAGCAGTGAATATAGTAACAGAGATAAAAGAATTGTAAGTGGGATCTTTAGAAAGGGGTAGGAGAAAACTACATAGAGAAAATGTGAATTGTGGAAACAATACATGCAGAATAATGTTTTGGAGGAGGAATGAGGTTTAAGGGAAGGCAGAATTGAATGAGATATGAAATGTTAGATGGACAATGACTGTATAAAATATTATACATGATGTATAATGTTTGCTACTGAAATTATGTCAATATGATTTGTTTTCATTTATATAAATGTATGATTGCCTATGTCATAAGTGATAATTCAATAAAGATGTTTCTTGTTTAAAAAGTAATCTGCATACTTCCTCTAATAAAGCAACCTTTATACAATATGCTGACAATTCTACTTTAATCTGTCCCTCCAACAATCCGTCAAGCAAGTAATTAACAAAGATGCGTTCAATTCCACAGAGATCTGGCTCTATAAAAAGCAGCTCTTACTGGACCTTAAAAAAATAAGTTTCCACTATTCCTCCCCAAGCAACATGTCCATGACAAAAACAACTTTACAATTTCATCACTTAACAACACAATAATTGATGTTGTCCCATATACCAAGCTACTTGCTGCCACAATGGACGATAATCTGAGGTTTGATTTACATATTAATAACAACATGAGTCATCAAAAGCTAGGAATGTTGCATAGGGCAAAGCAATTCCTAACAAAATACTAACATAACCCTTGCTACCTCATATCAACTACTTTCCCTGCTGCATGCTTCTCCAGTTCTGGCAAATCTTCAGTCATCTATCAAAGCAAAACTTGAACAGTGTTACAATAAAGTAGCTAAATTTTCATCTAGTCAGCCTCATAGATCACATCACTGCTCTGCTCTCCAAATCTTAAAATGGCTCAAACTCCCCATCTACCATCCCACAGAATAATCTATAATCCTTCTACCTCCCCAGCTATCACTTCCCTATTACAGTACTAATATCCCAGGAACTATTTTCCTCTGACAAACTACTGTCCATTTATAAACCTCATAGATCTACTGGACTCTGTCTACATTCCAAGAGTGTAGCCAAATCATGGAACAGAATCCCTATATCCATCAGGTCTATAGCACACCACTGCACCTTTAAATCTCTGCTAAAAGACTATCTCAAGGATTCAGTAAAGTCCACGTAGGCTCCTTGTAGAGCCTACATGGAATGTATCCATGTACATGGCCAAAATTCCTCCTCGGCAGTGCACCATACATACAGTTATGGTGCATGCCTAAGGGAGGTCACAGCAACATGGATACTGAATCCATGTAACACTGCCAGCACAGCCACACACCTTTCAGTCCAGCCACCTTGGCAGAAAGATATACAAAATATTTTATTTCATTAAATTGCATTTTAATTTTTTTATGTTTATGTGCTTGTTTGCATGGTGCAACACATTGCTTAGCTATGCTTAGCTTTGCACAGATATACATCAGATATCAGCTAGACATCTAAAGATAGAAACTGAATGCATTCAATGTTAATAAATAATTATTTTTTTTATTTTTTTTTTAATCTTTTTTAGTGCTTGTTTTTGCAATGCAGAGTGTTGCTTAGCTAAGCATAGCGAGGCATACTTAAGCATTAGACATCCATTAGACATCTAAAAATAGAAACCGGATGCATTCATATTAATGTTTTTATTTACATGTACTTGTTTGCGGGATGCAGTGTGTTGCTTAGCTAGGGGTAGTGATGCACCCTTAAGCAGCAGACATCTGCTAAAAATAGAAATCAGATGTATTCAATTATTGTAGGTGTGGTCTGCTTAGCAACGTGCAAACCCATGCAGCTAAGCTGTGCAATGCTTACAGGCACCTTCCCAGTATATCTGAAGATATTTGAGTTCCCTTCACTATCCCAGTGGCTAGATATGTTGCGTCATGATCTACTAGGTCCCGGGTTTGAGTCCTGGCTAGTAATGCTTTTTACATATAGTGCTGTGAAACAGTGACAGATGACTGAAACATCAGTTGACTTTAAATTAAACAATTGTTACACTTAGAAACAGAAAAGCTGTGCAATGTTAAGCATCGCTTAAACTTGGTCAATGGTCTTTGCCAGTTTGTGCATTGCTATGCTTCACTTAAACATGGGTTGTGCAGGTTTGCACGATGCTAAGCGACGTGGCCCATTTTTGAAAGTTACAGTATGACGTGCAATGGCAGGAATGCAGCCTATATAAAGGACAATAGGTGGGAATTTCACATTATGCCATGGAACCTGACCTTGACTGTGTGTATGGCTGCTGGTGTTCATGAGGGAGTGGACTTTCGAGTGCAAAAGTGGGGAGTGCAGGAGTACAGAGTTTTCATTGGACTTCTGGTAGACCGATATGGATGCTAGCTGCTGCAGGGCAACTACAAGGGCTCAGAGTGTAAGTCTGAGGCCTGGAATCATTTGGCCAAAGACTTATCCAGTGCTATTGGTATTCCCCCATACTGGTGAGCAGTGTCATCACCGCTATGATGACCTGAAACACAGGAAGAGGGGAACATTGGACACTTGGGTCCAAGAGGCTAGGTGTAGGCAAACCCCACAGATATGTAAGCATGTTTTCCAGTAATTTATAAATATACAATCTGAACCTGTGCAAACTGGTATGCATAATGGTTTGTTTCTCTTACCACAGCTGCAGAAGAGAGGGCTTGCAATGCCCAGTCCCATGCAGGGTGTTTGGCCAGGATGAGGCAAGCACATGGTAAGTAAGAAAATAATCAAAGCAATAACTTAGTGGATAACTTAATAATACAATAAAGTAAATACAGATTTTGCAGTCTTAACAGTCAGGTATGACATACCTGGGACATCTTACATCTTTATTAATATGCAGTGCATATATGAAATGGTAAAGCAAGTTAAAGCAAGTAAGCATACTGTACTGTGTAGCATAGCTTCCATCCATCAGTTAATGTTGAGATCTACCCAGATTAAGAGTCGCTGTTCTGGTCTGCTCATTGTCTGAAATATGCTATACGTTGCAGTTAATAAATGAATAAGGTAAATGTGTAAGGTAATGCAACTCCTACACAGCCATGCATGTGTGTAAATCAAGATTTGAAACAACATACATCAATAAAGTGAAAAAGGAAATGTTGCTCTGATAATTTAAGGTTTTCAGATAAAACGTACAATATTCCTATAGTCACTGCTTGTGGGCACTAATTCAACACCAGACAAATAATAAATGTGAAGTACTAAATAATGTCCCAACATATGTCAGAAATAAATGCAGTGCAATACCCAGATTAAAGGAAAAGCTTGTGTTCTGCTCATTTGTCTGAAATATGCTGTAGATCTCACTCAGTAAATGAACAGGGCATACGGGTAAGTTAACAGAAATCCTAGACAGCTATCCATTTGTGTAAATGCCAGATTTGAAGCAATGTTAACCAATAAAGTGTAAAAGGAGATGGTGCTTTGAAAATTACTTTTTTTCAAAGAAAGTGCGCAGTATTCCTATAGTCACTGCTTGTGGGTTCTAATCCGACACCAGACACAGCTATGCATGTGTGTAAATCCACAATCTGACACAACAGGAATCAATAATAAAAGTTTTAAAGGAGATAGTGGTCTGAAAATGTATTTTTTTAAAATAAAACAGTCAGTCTTGCTGTAGTCACAGCTTGTGGGGTTATAATCGCATGGCAGCCAACTGAGAAATGTCCAGCTGTCTAGTGTAATTAGTGTACACAAACATACCTCTCAATTGTCAAGATTTCTACAGAATGTAATGACTACTGCCCCATATGTCTAGTCCTTTGATTAGCAGATATATGACATTACTTGGAATGCAATTTAATGGTAAATCTATTATCAGAACACCTTGCTACTAATGTATGAGCACACTATGTAAAAATGTTCCCAGTTGATGTGCCTTTGTGCCACTATTTTGTATGGCTTGGCCCATAATGTCCCATGCTAACGGGTTGAGAGCTATGTATGTGCAACATCATATATACAATGTAAGCAGTCACTGTTCTTACAAGTGAAATCTAACATATCTAGAAGTATGTAGTAATAGTCTATGCAGTTATATTATCTGCAAAGTTACTAATATTCTTCTTTTCTCTCTCACCAACCAATAATGTGAGAAAGGGGCTGGGATCTACATTGAGGCCTGATATATTGTTGAGTATTTGCATGGGATTGGCTGATTATACTGCAAATCTGCTGTGTATGCTGCATGTAGCATTCCTGAACCACAGATTGCTTCGGAGGCAGTCACCTGCTAATGAAAACCATCATAAAAAGGCAAACACCTAGCTAGGGGAACCATTGTGCATGAAAGTTAGTTTGTATGGTTAACTCATTCACACATTACTCATACAGCTGTATCTTTCAACAGAGGAGTTTTGTACTTCATCAGGTATATAACCATTTTGTTTTGAACATGATTTATATGCTTGAATATACTTAGGGGGGAATGGGGATTACAGCAGTAAGCCTTTATTAGAACTGTACTGATGACATGCCAGTGATCTCCAGCTGTGTTGCTCCTACAGAGGATGTAGAGTACAGCAAGGGTATAATGCTCTGTATTAACTAGGTGCACAGGTCTCCTGGATACTTCTTTTGTTAGAAATTGTAGTAGTACCCTGCTATTTGGTTGGCACTGTTGTTTTTACATATGTAACGGGTGACATACCTCTCAGCCTCTCAGAACAAGAAATCTGGACAAAGCCATAAAAATGGAGAGGACAAAGGTCCAAAAATAGGGACAATTTTTAAATATTGCTCTTATAAACCTATGACAATGATATCATAACAAGTTTTTCATTAGCATGAATTTTCTGAAGAGTATGAAATCTGAAAATCAAATGTCTGTCGTTATTTTCTGACTTCAGTCTTTAATGATTTGCCAATGATTTGCCAGAAAACCACAATTTTCCGATAAACAGACCAAAAATATGAGGTGAAAATCTGGGCAATCTGCAAAAATCTGTACAGTTGAGAGGTATGATGGGTGGGGGGTTTCCCTGCTATGGGGCACACTATAATGGACTCCTGTATTTGTTATGTGATCATACGTTAGTATCTGTCATATCACAAACAGCTGTGGATCGCTAGTTGCTTCCACAACCTTTGTACATTTGGTACACTGTTGATTATGAGATGTGTAATCAATTAGGGAATACTAACAGGCTTCCTTTATTGCTGTATCTCTACATACTGTACTCCCATGTATGCGATCCTGACATGTGTTTTCATTTATTTCTATTTCAGGAGATATCATGCATGCCAGACACCGTGCACCTTTCACTGAGGTAGAAAACGGCCTCATTATTGAGGCCTTGAGACAGCACTACCAAGTCCTGCTGTCCAGAGGGATGACAAATAGGCAAAAGCATGCAGCCTTGTGGGATGAACTGGCACACAACATTAATGCTGTGGGTCACCAGAATCACACATATTAGCAGGTGTGACACTGTGCCACTGACATGATCAACTTAGCATGCAGACATGCAGTGGATGTGGCCAGGGATCATAAGGTCACTGGTGATGGGCCTGCAGCAAAACAACCTCTGTGAGCCACTGATGAATTCCTGGCAAACCTTGCAACACAGGACAGCTCCCAGGCACCCATCACCCAATATAACGTGGCTGTAGGTGCAACCGTTTCCACTCAAAAGCAGTGTTCAGGTATGCTTTGTTGGATCATAGATTCATAGATTCATAGATTAGTACTAAGCTAACTGCCCTTGCGAGCCATTTTAAGCCTAGCCAATTATCCCTTGTGAGACTCAAACCTTGCACCCTGTGTTTGTAAGGCAAACACCTTAACCATTAGGCCACCCTCCAGCACTGGAATACTGTAGGATTCAGCATGTCAGGGTGCACATAGTTTTACGTGGTAGTCAGGAGTTTTGGGGGGTAGCTGCGGTTTTAAGCTCATGCACAGTTTGTGACTCATATACCTGTTAACATAGCAGCTGATGTAAATGTGAGATCTCTGGACATATAAACCTTGTTATACTGTAACATGCAGTGCTGATTACATTACCTCTCCCTCACATTTTCCAGTACCATCAGGAATAGGAAGAGGTTGTGCCTCTGCTGCTGGTAAGCACAAAACTGTTTTGTCAGAGGTTTAGATTTATTTCACTGTATTCGCTCAAGTCTCATCATAGGCCTGCTGGCTGGATTGATGTACTGTCTACATGATTGCCAACTGTACAAATATTTTCTAACTGTACAATGTTTAGACTCATACATATGCCTTGTAGGTGTGACCACAGTGACTGATTTGACAGTATTGTCAGGACAATACAGATTGCCAGAACCGTCCACTTTTGAGTTTTGCAGAATGTCAACAGTGTACATCATTCATGTTTTGCTCATGAGATTCTTGTGTAATTAACTTTTATTTCCGAATACTTACAGATGTGGGTTAGAAAACACTGCCATCATGTCCTACTATATGAGGTTGGGGGTTATACAAGTCTGTAATAGTGACAGGAGTGAATACAGCTTACCATATATTGCAACATGGTACTGCAGAGCATAGTAGTACAGGCATTAACGTAATGCTTTTCCCTTTTTATCACAGGTGACCAGGGAGGTTGGTCTGTGTCCCCTTCCCAACCAGATGTCAGTGTCTCTTCAGACTCTGATGATGATGATGGCCAAAGTGAGGCACAGCTGGGGGTTGCAGGGGCTAAATCTGACACAGAGGTTGACATCCCTTGTCCACCCTCATTATCACCATATACAGCTAGTATGCCTACGCATACCCAGTTCCCTGTGGCCACAGATATTGGACAGCCGGAGGGTGGGGACATTGAACAGGGAAGTGTGGCTACTGTGGCTGCAGTGACTTTTGACACTGGCCATAGCCAAAGATTTGGTGAGGTTCCATACAGGCGGATTGATAGGTATGCTCATAAGAGGCCTACTGTCCCTCTACCACCTGTTGCAGATGTTTCATCACAGGTCACTTGGCATATGTTTAGGGCCATCATGGAGGCAACAGGCACATTCAGAAAGGAACTCCCAATGAATGCAGGGATATGGATGCAGCACAGTCTCACATCAGTGATTGCTTCCACTGTATTGCTAATACCCTGGATCAGTTCACTGACACAGAGGAAAGACAGTCTTGAGACAGATCACACACCATCTGTCTTGGAACACATGTCTGTGATGGAATGTCTAACTGGTAAAAGGTGAACGGAAACAATAAAAGCCAGCAACTTTGAGAAAATAAAATTGCTTAAAAGTTCTTCACGTAAAACTGTTTAATGTGAGAGCTTTCGGCTAGAAAATAACCAGCCTTCTTCAGACAAAACAGTTAACAAGCAACAGACAAGTACATTTTATACTTAATTAAACATTTTTCATTGAACATTCCAATTAGAGATTTAAAGACACATTGCATCAACGAAAAATGGGTGAAAAAACACCATAAAAGCAATAAAAATAATAAAGATAGTAAAGAATAAGCAACCAAACACCATACTACATTAATAAATTATCCTAATGTAAAAACCTTGTTCCAATAAGAACAAACCTGTTAAGATAAACTAATTTATATTTTTTATATATGTATATGTAAAAATAAATATGAAATTTATCCTATTCAGATCAATATATTAATATTAATTATTGTGCAGCATTCAATACAAATAAATCCCCAACTTTATATTATGTTAAACATTATGACAAGCACAATGTTTGATTATGTCCACACCATACCTCAATAATTTAACTATACTGTAAATATTCATAAGTAACCCAATCAAAAAATATATCATTAAATATATAAAATATAAAATATCAAATATCTCAAGTTCAACCAACTCTATGTCCCAAAAGTGTAAATTGCAGATAAACCAAATAAGTCAAATCAAAACAAATACATACATATCATCTTTTCAATGACAGCAGTTTAAGGATGCATTTAATGGATACATTCTCATTCAGACCCGGGAAAAAATGAGCTCCCAACCTAATCTGCCATTTTAACTCATCTACTTCCAATTGCACTTGCCATGGTCCCCCTTTAATACCTAGTGTTCTTTGTTGCAGGATAGCAAATTTAAAACTGTGACCAGGATGATCAATCACATGCTTGGCAAGTGCGTTATTAACATCTCTTTTAATAATGGCATAATTGTGCTCATATATCCGTTGTTTTAGTTTCCTTTCCGTCTTGCCTATATAGAATGCGTTGCATTCATTACATACCGCTACATATGTTACTGCTGTACTTTCACAATTATGTTTGTAATTCAACTTATACATTTCATTATTGATAAAAACTTGGCTACCAACAATTATGTATTTACATTGGAGGCACCTCCCACACTTAAACATTCCTATTTTATTCTGATGTACAGTTCTCTTCTTTTCTAAAAGGGACTTTAGATGTTGCCCTCTCCTATAGGTAATCTTAGGTTCACAGCTCAATCTCTTTAACAAATTTTCATTACCTTTTACAATAATCCAATTTTTGTATAGTGCAGTTCTAACAAGAGCATGGTCCGAAGAAAAAGTGGAAAGGAAACTAGTATGATGAATTATGTTCTGCTGGACCATTCCCAATTGATGTAAGTTAACCATATTTATCTCAGGGCTTGTGTTATCTAACAAAATCTCAGCCCGGAGTTCTTCCTGGCTTGCTAACAACGGGCTGAAATGCCCAATACTTCTTTTGTGAGTAACTTCATTCTTAATAGCCACTATTACGTGAAGTGGATACCCTCTATTGAGGAACATAGTTTCTAATAATTGACATTCTAAATCAAAATCTGTGTCATTTGTAATCATACGTGCAGCCCTAACCATTTGCCCTTTAACTACTGCCCTTTATTGATAATAAGGGTGATTACTTGAATAGTGAAGAAATGAATTTGAATATGTGGGTTTTCTGTAAATTTTACTTATATAACAAGATTTTGAGCTATCTTTAATTAGAAAAATGTCGAGAAAGCTAATGGACTTCTCACCTATAACATGGGTGTATTCTAAAAAAGTGGTGGTCTTGGAAATATTGTCAATAAATGTTGGTATCTGACCTATATCTCCTTTCCAAATACAGAACATGTCATCCTGGTATCTTGTGTACCAGGAGACATGATTCTTGAATAGTGGATCTTTAAATAATAGATTGCGTTCCCAAAAAGCCATTACGGCATTTGCGAAACTACCACCACATGGGGAGCCCATCGCAACCCCCGATTTTTGTAAATAAAATTTACCCGCAAATGTCATGAAATTATTGTTCAAAACTAATTCTAAGAGTGTCTCTATTAAGTTAATGGTATTACTCTCCACTTCCTTTATAAGTAAGAATTCTCTAACCCACTCAATATCAGTTTTCTGAGGAATTACTGTATATAAATCCTTGATGTCTATTGTGAGAAAACATCCATTAGGCTGAAACTCAAGCTGACTAATGTTCTTCAAAAAGCCCCACAAATCTTTGCAGATTTGTGGCTCACTTTCCAAGTATGGTTTTAGAAGGGTATCTATATATTTGGCACACCCATATGTAATTGACCCACACCCATCGACTATTGGTCTGAAGGGTGGGTCAATCAAAGATTTATGAATTTTCGGGGTGCCAAATAAAGCTGGAGTAACAAGTGCTAACACAGATAAATAATGATATAAATCTATGTCGATAGACCCTTCTAAAAACAGATCTTCCAAATCCGCTCTAATCTTAATATATGCTCCATTAACTTCATTCAAAGAAACTTCTATGTATGTCACAGTATCAAGATGCTTACACATTTTGGCTACATAGACATTATAGTCCATGAAAACCAGACCTCCCCCCTTGTCTGGCTTCATGACTCTGATGTCACATTCATTTAACAAGTTAATACAATCATTTTCTAGTGAGTTTGTATTATATGGTGTGTGTCTTTGTTGAAACCCATCTTTAATAGCTCTAAAGTCAGCTTCACACATTTTCTCAAATATATTCAGCTCAGGATGAACTGGGGGGTTAAACAAACTGAAAACTCTGGCAGAACGAACCATGCTTGAATTGTTGCCCATAAGCAAGTTTAAATTAAGCTTGTGGACATACAATTTAAGATCAATAAGAGTACTAGCAATGTCCATTCTTTTACTCGGAACAAAAGTTAGCCCCTTTGAAAGAAAATCAATCATCTCTTGATGAACGTCCAAAACGGTGTAATTAAATATTTTAAAGTCACCGTTTGAATTAATAAGCGTTCTTGGGCCATGATTCCCGATATCTACACATAATATCTCCTCCTCTGTTTCCTTTTGTTTTTCCCTTGGGGTCGATTCTGGTTGTACTGCCGGTTGCTGTTTCGGGCATTGTTGTTGGACTGAAAAATCTGTTGGTTAGATTCACCTCCCCTACCATTAAGATTTCCAGATTGATTATTTGAATAGTTAATATAGTTATTGTTGCTGTTATAACTGTACTCTGAACTATTATTACTATGATTACTGTTACTGTTGAGCCTTTCACTCCGCCTAAGTGGCTGATTAACTCTGTTCTCAACCGCAGGGCTTGAGTTAAATGGTGCAACTGTTCCATTCTCATTGTTCATGTTATTGCCAACCCCCAAATCATTAACTTGCAAAAAAGATGTATTAAAAGATGTATTTGGGGGTGGCTTAGGATAAGCTTGTTTTTTTAGAATAATCGTTGATGTCTCTAGTGATCTTTTTCCTTTTGGTAATTAAAAATTTATTTATTGCTGTTTCAATACTGGCATAAATTCTACAATAATCGAATTTATACCTAGAAAAGTCATTGTGGTTTTTAATAAGGTGGTCCAACATTTCCAACTCAGTCTTTAAGGCACAAATGTCTGTATTATAAAAGTTAATGAGGGCTTGCAGAAATTCTAAACCTTGACGGTCAAACAGTTCGATAAGTTCATGGTGAAAAACCGAACCGTTAATGAGTCCTGCTGGATACCGCCATTGCCTAAGCCCTTTGGGAATTATTTTCATAGTAATGCACTCCTGCAAGTAGGAAACTTCAAGCTGAAGCTTCCTACATTTATATAATTTCATATCAAATTCGTTAATTTTATTCAAAAGATTGTTAGTCTCCTGTTCATCAATAGCGTCAAGAGAGTTACCATGTTCACTTGCGCTATTAAAAAAATTATTGTTGTTCATAAATGCTGCAATAGAAGGAATGTTAGTACTTTGATCAATCAAACCTTCTCCGCTTGCTCCCGACACAAGGTTCCTTTGAACTCCCGGCTGGTTCCTATTAACCGGGCTGGTGATAGCTGCTACCGCATCCGAACTGTTGGAAGTGCCTGCTACTACGCCTCCCATAGCTCGACTGCCGTTACTATTACCTGGTCTGGGTGATGTCCTATTCAAACCAATAGGTGCCAAATTCTGTGAAACGCCTGGTTGCTTATTAGAAAAACTAACTTCTTTTACTTTAAAAGCAGGTAAAGCTTCAACTTTTTGTGTCAACGAATCCACTCACCCTAATAGGACCTACACTAAGGCGGTAAGATTACCAATAGCGTTTTCTTGACCGCTTTCATTGGTACTGCTTTCCGTAATATCTTCCTGGGAAAACAGGGAATGCGTTACCGCTCGCCATAGAAACAACACAAAACCTCAACTCCTCAAACGCAAAACTGGTAAAAGGTGAACGAAAACAATAAAAGCCGGCAACTTTGAGAAAATAAAATTGCTTAAAAGTTCTTCACGTAAAACTGTTTAATGTGAGCGCTTTCGGCTAGAAAATAACCAGCCTTCTTCAGACAAAACAGTTAACAAGCAACAGACAAGTACATTTTATACTTAATTAAACATTTTTCATTGAACATTCCAATTAGAGATTTAAAGACACATTGCATCAATGAAAAATGGGTGAAAAAACACCATAAAAGCAATAAAAATAATAAAGATAGTAAAGAATAAGCAACCAAACACCATACTACATTAATAAATTATCCTAATGTAAAAACCTTGTTCCAATAAGAACAAACCTGTTAAGATAAACTGATTTATATTTTCTTTATAGTCCATGAAAACCAGACCTCCCCCCTTGTCTGGCTTCATGACTCTGATGTCACATTCATTTAACAAGTTAATACAATCATTTTCTAGTGAGTTTGTATTATATGGCGTGTGTCTTTGTTGAAACCCATCTTTAATAGCTCTAAAGTCAGCTTCACACATTTTCTCAAATATATTCAGCTCAGGATGAACTGGGGGGTTAAACAAACTGGAAACTCTGGTAGAACGAACCATGCTTGAAGGGTATCCACTTCACGTAATAGTGGCTATTAAGAATGAAGTTACTCACAAAAGAAGTATTGGGCATTTCAGCCCATTGTTAACAAGCCAGGAAGAACTCCGGGCTGAGATTTTGTTAGATAACACAAGCCCTGAGATAAATATGGTTAACTTACATCAATTGGGAATGGTCCAGCAGAACATAATTCATCATACTAGTTTCCTTTCCACTTTTTCTTCGGACCATGCTCTTGTTAGAACTGCACTATACAAAAATTGGATTATTGTAAAAGGTAATGAAAATTTGTTAAAGAGATTGGGCTGTGAACCTAAGATTACCTATAGGAGAGGGCAAAATCTAAAGTCCCTTTTAGAAAAGAAGAGAACTGTACGTCAGAATAAAATAGGAATGTTTAAGTGTGGGAGGTGCCCCCAATGTAAATACATAATTGTTGGTAGCCAAGTTTTTATCAATAATGAAATGTATAAGTTGAATTACAAACATAATTGTGAAAGTACAGCAGTAACATATGTAGCAGTATGTAATGAATGCAACGCATTCTATATAGGCAAGACGGAAAGGAAACTAAAACAACGGATATATGAGCACAATTATGCCATTATTAAAAGAGATGTTAATAACGCACTTGCCAAGCATGTGATTGATCATCCTGGTCACAGTTTTAAATTTGTTATCCTGCAACAAAGAACACTAGGTATTAGAGGGGGACCATGGCAAGTGCAATTGGAAGTAGATGAGTTAAAATGGCAGATTAGGTTGGGAGCTCATTTTTCCCGGGTCTGAATGAGAATGTATCCATTAAATGCATCCTTAAACTGCTGTCATTGAAAAGATGATATGTATGTATTTGTTTTGATTTGACTTATTTGGTTTATCTGCAATTTACACTTTTGGGACATAGAGTTGGTTGAACTTGAGATATTTGATATTTTATATTTTATATATTTAATGATATATTTTTTGATTGGGTTACTTATGAATATTTACAGTATAGTTAAATTATTGAGGTATGGTGTGGACATAATCAAACATTGTGCTTGTCATAATGTTTAACATAATATAAAGTTGGGGATTTATTTGTATTGAATGCTGCACTATAATTAATATTAATATATTGATCTGAATAGGATAAATTTCATATTTATTTTTACATATACATATATAAAAAATATAAATTAGTTTATCTTAACAGGTTTGTTCTTATTGGAACAAGGTTTTTACATTAGGATAATTTATTAATGTAGTATGGTGTTTGGTTGCTTATTCTTTACTATCTTTATTATTTTTATTGCTTTTATGGTGTTTTTTCACCCATTTTTCGTTGATGCAATGTGTCTTTAAATCTCTAATTGGAATGTTCAATGAAAAATGTTTAATTAAGTATAAAATGTACTTGTCTGTTGCTTGTTAACTGTTTTGTCTGAAGAAGGCTAGTTATTTTCTAGCCGAAAGCGCTCACATTAAACAGTTTTACGTGAAGAACTTTTAAGCAATTTTATTTTCTCAAAGTTGCCAGCTTTTATTGTTTCCATTCACCTTTTACCAGTTTTGCGTTTGAGGAGTTGAGGTTTTGTGTGATGGAATGTCTGGTTGGAGTTGCGCATCAGCCTCATGGACATAGGTCAGCAACTACATCTGCTGAGAGTCAACATGGCCATGCACAATCACACTCCCGTAGTGGCAGTACATCCAGCACTCCAGAGGGGAGTGTGCTGTCCACACCAAGATGTGGAAGGCCATGGGTTTATGTTCCTGGTCTGTCCCATGGAGTACACTTTCCCAGCAGACGTCAGTCACCCTTAGGTAGTAACACAGCATCTGACCTTGGGCATGGAGGTGCCAGTGCAACTCCTGATAGAGCCAGTTCACATGTTTAGAGGTGGAGATGATGAACTGTTAGCTCTACTAAGCACAGCTCACAGCTGTCCAACACACAGACATGTAGGGCTAGCACTGAGCTTGGCTGTGTACACACAGACACTCACACACCACTGCCACATTCAGGTCACCTACAGACACACACACACACACCACATTTCCATGGTCCATTCTGCCTGCTTCCCTTCCTGACTCACACACAAGTTTGCGAACCTATTGGGTCAGCCTAGACCTCCTGCACCCCCATACAACACCCTGTGCAAGTGCTGATACCTGTACCACATCCCTCTCATCTCTCTCATGGAGGCAGGGAGATAGAGTTATCTGTCTGATGCACAGGTGACTATCTACATTACTATGAATTTGTTTCATCCAGTGTTGCTTTTGACATGCTACTTGTACTGGACATTTTCAGAATGTGTATGTTGCCATTTATAATGACTATATCATAATAGTGTGTGTATGTTATGACACATGCTTTTGTAATGGCTGTGTAGTCACACAATGACAGGTATCACATGGACATGTTTATGTTTCACTTTCAGGATTGTGTAGGACACACCTATGGGTACACATCTATAATCAACCCATCAATGTCAGAGCACAGAACTGAATGTCAGCACAGAAGACAAATGTCATCAGAAAGGTAACACAGTACAGGGTCTGGGGTTCATAGGTTCATATGTGTTTAATAGGCTAACAAATGCAAGGGCTTCTTTAAGCCTAGCTATGCATCCCTAAACACTGTCAAGTTCTGATACTATTGATAAGTGTAAGCAGGGTTTTAGGAGCTGAAACATCTACAAGCCTGGACTTGGGGATTGAACCATCCACAGTTTCCCTGTGTCCATTGTAGATATTGGTCCACAAGCAGGTATGATTGTCCTGGTCCCCATCCAACTGTGTAACTTGCACTTGATTTGTGTTAGGGCAAAAGTGTGCTTCACATGGATGTGAAGCCTGTTCCATATAGGGTGTAGTCTCTGGGTTACATAGCTGTCTCTCCAGCATGTCCTATATATACTAAAGTCAAGACGTAGGTCTGTAGAACAGGTAATTCTGGTGCTATTTGTTTCATGAATGTGCAAGAGGTCCACAGTGGGGTCTGCCACTGCCCTGTATAGCAGGTATAAACCTCCCCTCCAAAGCATGTAGGAGACAAACTACACAGATAGGTTCTTTACATGGTCTGCATTGGACATGTTACATACAGCATGTAGTGCTTTACTGAGAAACCTCTGTGGATGTCACAGCTGTCAGATATGCCTGGTTAATTACATACCAAAGGTTGCATTGCACCAAGGATTGGTATGATGAATCACAATTACAATGGAACAATGGCTTCCTTGGATTTACATAACATACCTTTGTTTTTAGGATGCGCAACACAATATTACAGACATGCGACAGGCAAAGGGTAGATCATTATCTGTGTCCATAAGTGACTGACTACTTGGTCACTGTTCGAGGTGTGCTGGCAATACGATAATTACCAGGGGTAGATAACTTCCTAAAGGATAGTATTGTGCATTACTTGGTATTCAGTGTTAGCCCATGGCTCTGATGACAACTGTATGCCTGTGTCAGCCCCTCCTGGAGAACATTTGTGTCAGTGTCAGATTCAATGAGAGCTCCTCCTTTGCATGAAGTCTGAGATGACTAGAATGTTGGACTGTGTGTCGGTTTGACCTATGGGCTTATAGGTTGTTCCTCCATGACATGTTGCTCTATGTGTTATGTGTGTGCTGTTTTCGCAGAGTGCATATGGAGATGCTGAGGGTATTTGTTATCTGGACTTTCTCTATGAGGTGTTTGTGATTTATGTAGGTTATGTGTCAATGCCTCAGCTCATGTCTGCTTTGGATTTTGTGTGATGGGTACAACATGTGTACCACTGACTACCTTACTGACATTAGGAGTACTTTTATGTGAGAGCTTTGCCACCAGTGACATTGTGTATCTTCCACATACCATATCAGTTTGTTTGATAATGAAGTGGATGTCAGTAAACATGGGGCAATTTCTATATTGCCTCAAGATGCCCATATCCACCAGGGTGGTAAAAGTCACAGTGGGAATCCTCATATCCATGGCAACAGATCCTTTATTATCAATTAAACAGCTGTGTTGAGAATATCACTCAATGTCACAAGTATCTGTTCCACAACTATGGGGACAATGCTTGACAGTGCATGCTGGTTGCCCTGTGTGCAACTCAGTATTGATGTTAATGCCATCATGATTTCCGAGAAAAATGTCACCTAGGCTCTCTGGTTCTGTACAAACACTGCGAAATACTGGAGGGGAAAGTAATATGTACACCCTGTAAAGTAACGGATAGTGTATTTAGGCAGTTATTCTGAAGTTACACACTAATCAAGCAGTGCATAATGAAAAAGGTCTGAATGCAGAGCTAAGTCAGCAAGCAAAGGAAAGTAGTATTGTTGAAACTGAATTCATCCTCAAGTCTTGGTGGGTATCTTCATGAGGTGGACCCTGTTTTTCACAAAATCTCACTAAGGTGACACTGATATATAGACTGTATTTATATAGCATATATCATGGCCAGAAGTAGGTCAAAAATTAGAAAAGATAGCTGGGTGCACAAGACCCAGGAGAAAAAGTACCCAATCCTGATAGCCTCACTGGTGTCAGGACTGGAAAAAATGACAGTGTAGAATCCTCAAAATATGAAAACATTCCTACAATGGGGCCAGGCCCATGGGGAGAATAGCCCCCCTGTTGTAGAAAGAAATAGCAGACGCAGACCACAAAAATCACAAAAACTGACAGGCCAAAGACGAGCCATAAAGGTGATAGAGTTGACTATTGAGGATAAGAAAGAAATTATATATTGTTACTATTATGCAAAAAGGCCAGAATTTCCAGACACAAGATATACAAAAATATTAAGAGAGAAATTAGAGGAAAGAAAAATAATTCCACAAGAAAAACTGTCAGAAGCATCAAATAAAAATTTGTGTTCATTAATACATCACATTGTGAAAAACAGTATATAGACCAAGAAACTTTGATCTGTTTGGAAAAAGAAGCATTTGAGGAAGTGCGAAAATATAAACAACAAAACCTAGAGATTTTGAAAAAGTATAAGAAAGAAAGATGGACATGGGAAAGAGAGATTTGATACGATGCAATATTTATGCAAAGGTGAAAGCCAAATTAATCAATATAAAGAAGGCAACTCCAAAGATATTCGAAGAGAAATACAGGCAAAGGCATCCATGGAGAATTTCACAATAAAAAAATAATATCACAAAGAGAGAATGTAGAAAAGAAGATTTGTAAAGTAGAAGTTAAAAAAAATATTAGTTGAAGTTATGGAGTGCCTGCGAAGTGAAGGATTTGGTGTAGAAGGTCTAATACAAATTGAATGAGTCCCCAAATTAAGGATAAACAGGAAGATCAGGAGACATATGAAGAAGAAATATGGATAAGAGAAGGAAAAAGAGATGTAATATGGTGTAATATCTATGCAAAGTTGAAAGTAAAGCTAATCAATACAAAAAGAGCAGCACCAAAGATATTTGAAGAGAAATACAGGCAATGGCATCCAGACATGGAAAACTTTACAAAACAAAAAATAAGAAGACAAAGAGGAAAAGCAGAAAATAGGATTAGTAATGGAAAAGTTAAAGAAATAGAAACTGAGGTTATGGAGTACCTGCAAAGTGAAGGATTCAGTGTAGAAAATCTAATTCAGAAAGCACCACAACAGGATAGAGCAATGGACATACAAATTAAGGGGAAACCAGTGGAAAGGGAAGCAATTGGTCAGGTGCCATATGAAGATATTTTGGAGCCTTCCACAGGAAACCAGTATAAATATTCACTTGAAACTGGACAGCAAGGGAAGGAACAGGAAACTGTAGAAACTCTTGACGCAGTCAGTGTTGAGGAGTGATAGGCCAGTGAGGTTTCCATATGACAGAGCAACGGATGGCACAGGATAAAATTGAAGAGAATGTGCCACAAGAAGATGCTACAGAACTTTCTATAGAATGCCTGCAGGAAATGGAAAACAAAAAATGTGCCCTCAGCTTAGAAGAAAATGAGCTAAGAGAAGAGTTGCTTGATTTAATAGAGATAGATAGACATATTAAGATCAATGAAAGAAATAGACTGCAAAAGGTCAATAAAACCCAAAGAAGTCAGAAGTTTGATAAAACAAATGAACACAGTAGTTAGGACTGTCCATAGAGATTCATATGATATAACAGCAGCAAACAGGATATATTACTATGCAGCTATATTTATTAATAAGTGATAAAGTTCTACCACAAGAACATAGGGTAGTGAGGGAAAGGAAGGGGAGAAATCGAATACCATCGTGGAAGTATCAAATAGAGAAAACTATAAAGCAATTAAGACAAAAAGTGTCACTTTTAGAAGAGTATAGAAGAGGGAACAGATCAAGAAAAATACTTAGAAAGATAGACGTGATAAAAGCAATGAAGAGTCAGGATCTATCATGCACTGTCGCAAATAACAAACTCAAAATCTCAGCACAGCCAGAAAAAGTTAGAAGATACACAGATAAATAAAAAGGAAAAGTACAAAATAAGCAATTTATTGATTACCCAAAAAAGTTGTATAGAGAATTAGGAAACAAGGTGAAAAGAATTGAAAGACCACCAAAAAAATAAGAAATAGATATATTTTGGAGAAGTATTTATGAAAATCCTGTGTGTGTGTGTGTGTGTGTGTGTGTGTGTGTGTGTGTGTGTGTGTGTGTGTGTGTGTGTGTGTGTGTGTGTGTGTGTGTGTGTGCCTTCAGTGGAAGGTTGGGCGCCGGGCTGGCAACTCGACACTGTAAAACTCCACTGCCAATCATGAGCGGACAGGTGATCCGCTGTGGCGACCCCTAACCGGGAAAAGCCGAAAGAAGAAGAAGAAGATTTATGAAAATCCTGTGGAACATAACAAAGATGCTAAATGGATATAAGTAAAAGAAAGTGTAAGAAGTTTAAAGGTACAGGATATGAAATGGGATGAAGTAACAGCCAGAGAGATTGAAACAAAGTTAAGAAAAGCCTCTAATTGGAAACCCCAAGGCCCAGATGCTGTACCTAACTTCTGGTTAAAAGTATTAACATTTTTGCACGAAAAAATTTGCTATGAGTAATAACTATTTATATGCGCACCTTGAACAGAAACCAACCTGTCAAACAACAGGAAAAACAATGCTCCTACTTAAGAGTGAACCTGCAAGCTACCCTAAAAATTATACACCAATAACTTGCCTTCCAACAAAATATTTTATTTTATTTTATTTTATTTTACATTTGTTGACCGGGCTAGTCTAGCTGGATATATGTCCATTTTCAGTAGAGGCCCGGGGAGATAAGCTCCACTTATAAAACTTTAGTGATGTTAAGTAAAAACTATTAAGATCTACATTCAAATATAGTAACATAATGATAGGCTAAAAAAATATATATATAAACTATACACTGGAATTGATGCCGACAGAGTTTATAGTCATTTAGAAGAAAACTCAATTATGGCAGTAGAACAAAATGGCAATAAAAGAAAGTCATATGGAGCAAAGGATCATTTGTTGTTAAAGTCATAGTGGAGAACTGTTAAATAGGGCAAGAATCTAAGCATGACATGGATTGACTGCAAAAAAGCATTTGATAGTATTCCACATTCATGGATAAAAGATTGCTTAAAAATGTATAAGATGCACCCTACACTGATCGACAACATTACAGTGATCGTGAAACAGTGGCAGACTGCTTTGTAATTAAGCCATGATAAAGGACAAATTATTATTCCAGGGATAAAAATTCAAAGGGGGATATTCCAGGGTGACTCTTTGTCACCACTGCTGTTCTGTCTTGCCTTTAACCCATTAAGCTGTCTACTTAACAGCTTAGGCCATGGATATAATTAGGTTCCTAGAATACAAGTGTAAAGACTTCCCATCTTCTCTTTGTCGATGATTTAAAACTGCGTAGCTCATCAGATGAGAAACTCAAAGCCAATTGTAAGTTGTCAAAACTTTTTCAGATGATATAAGAATGCCATTTGGTCTTGATAAATGTGCAAAAGCAACCTTTAAAGCAGGAAAACTGCAGCACCAAGAAAACATCAGTTTGGGACAAGAATGTGATATAAAAGAACTTGAGCAAGAGGGAGTGTATAAATATTTGGGAACTGATGAAGGATCAACAATAAAAATGAACAAATGTGAATAAAACTTAGTAAAGAATACTTTAGAAGACTTTAATCCTGAAAACAGCTTTGACATCTAGGAACAAATTCAAGCTATAAACCAATTTGCTCTTCCTGTCCTAACTTACAGTTTTGGAGTGACTGATTGGCCTCAAAACATGTTGGATAGATTGGACAGGAAAACAAGAAGGATGCTTCATGCTCACCAAATGCTTTATAAAAATCAGTGTATACCAAGATTATATATTCCCCATTCTGAAGGAGGGATGGGACTCCTTGAAATTGATTGCATGTATAGATCTGCAATTGTGGGACTGCACACATATCTGCTGACCTCACAAGACCCAAATGTAGTGAAAGTTTTGAAACATGAGGAGAATAAATCTAAGAAGACTTCTCCTCTGCTTAATCTAGCAGAAGCATATTGGTGTCAAGCAGGAATGGAAATCAAACCAGAAGTAGATAAAAATCAGGCAGCAAATGAATGTGCCAAAAAACAAAAGAAAGACTATAAGGTGAAGAACCAGATGAGAAGGCAAGAAATATGGAAAATGCATAAATACATTTACAAGTATAGAAAACTTCTGGAAAAAAACTCATGTTGATCAGGATTGAACTGTAGGAATGGTTAAGGAGAGGTGAATTCAAACCAAGAGATGAAAGGTTAATATTAGCAGCTCAAGATAAATGGCTACATACACGTTGGTTTACAAAGTCCATTGGACATGTGGGAGAAACAGAAAAATGTAGATTTTGTAAAACAGAATTGGAAACAGTTGCACACCTCTTTGCTGGTTGTGACATATGAATAGAAGAAGGACTCTATACTGAAAGGCATAAGGTTGCAAGACTGTTGCACTGGGGATTGTGCAAACATTGTGGTATTGAAGTGGCTGAAAAACACTGGAAACGTGAGCCACAAAGCATCATGGAAAATTATGAAATCTACATCACATGGGATCACCCATTACCAACAGTTCAAAAGAGAGATGCTAGACAACTGGATATAGTGGTCCATGAAAACAAGACAAAAGTTGCATTGATCACTGAAATTGCCACACCCAGTGACTACAGTGTCTTGCATACAGAGAGACACAAAGTAAAAAAATATCAACATTTGCAGGCAAAAATGAGAGAAATGTGGAAGAAAGATACCCAGACAGTTCCAATAATATCAGGAACAATGGGTCTTATGAAAAAGAATATACAGTCATGTTTAGATATGTTACCAATGGGTTCCATTCAGAATTTTGAAGTTCAAAACTTCAAATTTCATATGATCAAAGATCATATGTTCGAAGTTTCAAAACTTCAAAATCTTGAACAGAGATTGGCATACAGGGTGGACCGGGAGATTTCCCTTGTCCTCGCTGTAGTGCGATCTCAGAGTTGGTATATTTAAGTTATGGGGGGTGCGGGGGGCTTTGCCCCAGCAATACATATATTTTAGTGTGTTGGGTGGTGTTTTGGGGGGGGGGGTTCACAATTTCGAGATTCCAAGATCTCAGGATTATGAACTCGATATTCTGAAACTCGAGATTTTGGGATTTCAAAATTTCATAGTGAACCCGTTATCAATACATGTAACCCTAAATTGCAGGAGTCATTACCGGACACATTGTGGGTGGTGCGAAGACCACTTCTGGCTGACATCAAAAATTGAAACAATACTAATTTCATGAACTTTAATTGTACTTTGACTTAGGAATGGAGTCCATTTTTGTAATGGTATTAGAAACCCAAAAGACTTGGAGAAATTAAAAAAAGTGAGAAAAAGAACAATTACCTTATGAAGAATGCTGAACAGAGGGGAGTCACCTGAAATGCTGCTGCCTGGCTACTACTACTGCTGGTCTCAACACAACTTCACTGTGGTGGGATACAAAGCTCCTATTATTTGTCTCTCATCAGGAACAAAACGTTAGCACCAAGCTCAAGATAAGAAGTGGGCCACAGCTTGTTTGTTGATCCACAAACTTTTCACACATGATGTAAGGCTCTGTAGGCTTGTTGTAGCCTTTTCCAGGTAGATGCCTTAATTAACAACCAGACCAATCATTTGAGATTTGCATGCATTATGCCTTGTGTTCCAAGGCTGGTAGAATTTGACTAGGGTACCAACCTGATAGTGATTAGGAGCACAGCTGCTGGATCACAATATAAGGTTAAGTCTCAGGTGAGATACATGTCCAAGGTTGCTCTATCAAGCTCCACAGAGGCACTGATCTGTGATAGGTGACAGTTTCACAGCAATTCATGCAGCCTGGCCTTCAACAATGTAATGGTGGTGATCTGCATGACATGGATATGAGGCCTACTGCAGACAGGTGGCCACCTTTTTTCAATGTCTCTGTCCTTCCCACATTTCCCAGGTATGCCATACTGTACATTTATGTTTCCTGAACACTAAACTGTGTTCCCACATCATTTAGCACAACATACATTTGCTGTCTGGTTGACAGATTTTGTAGACTTGCAAGGCTAAAGTAATGACAGCAAAGTTGGACAGGTTTTCTCTGCATACATGAACATGCACATATTCAGTGCAAAGAGTGCCTACAGAGAGTGTGTTTGAGGCTGTGAACACCAAGGGTGTAGCAGTATGTCCCTTATTTTGCTGGAGTTGTACATTGTCATATTTGCAAGCATGCTATTGTGACCATGTCTAATAACAGGATTACATTTCATGCAAGTGCCACAAGCCTGGCAAAGCAGCGTACTCAATCTACCATGTTATCCCACACTGCCAGGTATTGTTTTACCTTAGAATGACACCATAAAAGTAATAACATTTTACATGCAAGCATCTGTCAGGCCACTGCCTAACCATGGCCTGTTGTGATGTATACAGAAGCAATACTCTATTGCTAATGGCATTATTTCTGACTGTTGCAGAGATGTGGACAGTGTCCCCAAACTTCTACTCTTACTCCACACAAACACAACGTGTGAGAGATGCATCTAGATTATAAACCTTGAATCCATGCTCTCACACACACCTGTCAGTACATATGACAATGAGCGGGTTGCCAACATGCCCACCTCACCTCCTACTCCACCCAAACCCACATCACACATAGCTACATATGTGGAGGTCCATACCAGAAACATACCTAAACACCAGACACTTCACAAACAGAAACACAAGCACGCTACACATAATACTACCTCTGCAGAACACAGTACACATAATAGCTAATGCACCATTGTCTCACTGGTCAAACTCTTATGACAAAACACAAGATCAAACATATTAGGCATAGGTGATTACATTGTGAGTCACATTGATGTCCCTCTCATCAGGCTAGATAAAGGAAAGGTCACGGTCAGCTGTCTGTGAGGTGCCAGGATATGACATATCACACAGGCACTCAAGTCTGTCAACAACAAGTACTGTTATACAGCACAACCACACTCCTTCTATCTCTCCATAAAATATCACAACCACTGTCCAAACATAACTGCAATTCTGCTCTTAGTATAATACTCCAAGAAACCAAGTAGTAAAACACAATTATTTTATTCTAGTGCCTCGGTGTAACCACCTTCAAGGAATAATACAAATACAAAAAAAAAACACTTTTTTATATCAAATCTTAAATTACATTCAATTAATCAATCAAATAATTAAGTAAAACAATTAATTTAAAGCAAACATCTCCAGTTTAACTCATTATTTAAGCCCTTAGGAACCAAGGTTTTATATTTTAAAATGTATATACTTTCTTTATACATCAACTTTTGTTTTAATACATTTTCATTGTTCTCCATACATTCAATTTTTTCTAAAATAGTGCCATGCAATAAACTCTCATCACTATTGTGACATGCTTTAAAATGTGAGGATATTAGTTTATCTTCTTTTTGATTTCTTACATTTCTCAGATGTTTCTTGAATCTGACACGGAACTTTATTTTAGTCTCTCCTATATAATACAACTGACAGGGACATTTCAATGCATATATTACTCTTTTACTTTCACATGTATACCTTCCTCTAGATACAAATTTAACTTTATTTATACTATCAAATGTATTAATAATATGTGTACATATACTACACTTATTGCATCTAAAAGTTCCTTGTTGTAATAAAGGCTTTCTAATATTCATTTTTGGCATAATAAATGTACCATGAACCACCATATCTTTTATATTTTTACCTATATTAAACGAAGAAAAGAGTCTCCTTTGTAAAATGGTTGACAGAAACTTGTCCTGTATTAAATATTCCCAATGATACTTAATCATGTCAACTATTGCCCCACTTTCAATGTTATAAATAGAAACATAATACATGGAATCCTTCGTAATCTGACTACTTAACTCGCTTCTCTGATAATCCCCTTTTTTTACTCTTTTTCCTTTTCCATTACCCCTTCCTTCAGATACCTTTGTCTGTGCTGCTTATATGGGCTTCAAGTTGTACCCCCTCCCCCTAAACATTTTTATTGTTTGCCCCATTTCTTGTGCCAGGTTAGTTTTATCATTACATAACTTAGATAACCTTAACAATTCTCCATAAGGTAGGGCATCCATTACATGGGGGGATGACAACTAGTTGCGAAAAGATATTGGCTACCATCTTCTAACTTCCTGTGTATGTTAGCTGTGACACTTCCATTCTCTTTACCTTCTAAAGTCAAGTCCAAATAAACCACTTTAATTCCTTTTTGTAAGCCATCAAAAGATAAACAAATGGATGTTTATGCAAATCAATTATAAAACTCTCTACCTCACTCCATCCACCTTCACAAACAAAAAAATAGATCATCAATATAACAAAAATAAAAATCAACATATTTTTCCATAAAATTTAACTTCCATAAAAAAGTAACTTCAAAAAACGACATGAACAAGTTGGCATACATAGGAGCAAAGGCTGCCCCCCATTGCCGTACCTTGCTTTTGTCTATACCTCTGATTGTCAAAATAAAAATAATTATTCTTCAAACAAAATTCATCCATTTCCATAACAAAATATGAGAAGGGAGTGTCACCGAGAAAGTATTTAATAGCCTTTAACCCATCCTCATGCCTAATTGAAGTGTATAAACTTTTCACATCAAGTACTAACCAATATTTCTCCTTGTTCCATAGAAGAGGAGATATTTTTTAAAGACTATCTTATATATATATATATATATATATATATATATATATATATATATATATATATATATATATATATATATATATTTGCAGGTGATTTCTGGACATATGGTAATAGTATTCTATGTAGTACTATACCCATATTATGAAGAAAATATCTGCAAGCTGAAATTATAGGTCTACTGGGGGGATTACTAAGGCTTTTATGCACCTATGGTAGGCAAAAAATATGGCTTTTTCACTATTCCTATTGAACAACTTGTCTTTTACATCCTTTGCAGTAAAATATCCTAATCTCACATTTTTAGCCAAAAATATTTCATATTTAATTAAAGCCTGTTCATACACTTCTTTTTCACATTTTTCATAAACCTCTGTTATGACTATATCATAGTTCTTGTTGGTGTTTAAGACGTGATGTACCTCTCTGGACTGTGTGATGACAGACATGACTAAGCTCTCACACTATGTGTCTCAGGCAGTTATGGCCTTGGCTGTCAACTGCATTTTGCCTTCACCTAGGATGGTGCCTCAATACAAATAGAAGATGATTGACTTCAGTAATTGGCTTAACATCTGGTGTCAGTCTAAGGGAATCCACTATCTGTCAACCTGGGATGGCATGCTCAACAGACCGCGATGCTTTGCCACAGATGGTCTTCATCTGTCACCCCTGGGATGTTGGCTACTGACCAAGGCTGTTGCCACCCCCATAGTGCCCTTTTTAGGTGGTATCTCAAGGACAAAAATTCCAATGTAAAAATCCCATGTACAAACAACCTCAAGGTTATTCTGCTAAAAGCTAGGTGTGTCAACAGGAAACTGCACTCACTGGAAGCTGTCCTCACCTTGGAACACATAGACCTTTGTGCAGTCACACACCTGGGTCAAGGCTGTGGAGAGCAACACAGCTATACCAGGCTACACCTCCTTTCATACATGCAGACCTCAAACTGAAGGCATACAAGCTAATGGTGATAGTATATAAATATTCATTAATGATACATACACACCCACATTGGTTACACAGTATGATTCCCTGGATACACTTCAGGTGCTATTGACTGTTTGTGGGGCACCTATTCAAGTCATTGCCAGCTACAGGAGCAAATCTGTGAATCAGGACACCAACTCTGCTTATTTGGATCTACATGAGTCTATAAAGATACATCCGGACACCATGGTTTGGCATGACTTTTACTACCCACCGACCGGGTAGATTACTAGTGTGCATACTCACTTGCCCAAAGGTTACTCAACTTCATTATCTCCAATGCCCTGGACCAGATGGTTGACACCCCAACAAGGGGAGCTAATATACTGGATTGGGTGCTTACAAATATGGGCAAACACTGTAGCACCACCACTGTGAGGTCCTCCCTGGTGAGATCTGACCACAAATCAGTCTCATTCAAAGTAGGTATCACACCTGACACCCACCCCTTGCAGCAAATACAATAAAGACATTCACCAATCCAGATTATAACCTCCTATGGGATGGTCTAAATAGCTTCACTGCACCTTCTCCCTCAGATGTAACTGGCAGCTATGTTGAGCTCTACACCAGTGCTTCATTCAAACATCTGTATGACTGCATTGACTCTGCTGTGTAACCACTGGCTTTGTCCCAGCTGACTGGAAAATAGCTGTTGTTATCTCCTTGCACAGAGGTGGTGCATCCACTGACCCCAGAAACTATATACCTATTATCCTGACTAGCCATATCTGCAAGGCCATGGGGTAAATCATCATAGACCTTATCAACAAAGATATAGGTACTCTCTACACAGTTGACACTACACAGTTTGGATTTGTCAAAGGGAGATCATGCCTGTTAAACCTGGTGGACATCTTTGAGACAGTCACCATGGACCTGGACTAGGGCAAATCTGTGCATACAGCCTACCTGGACTTAACTAAAGCATTTGACACTATCCCCCACTCAACTATCATTGACAAATGCACCCAACTAGGCATCGACACTTATATCATTAGAGGGGGGCTTTCACTGCCTCAGTGATAGAAGTCATATAGCCAAAATGGGGCAATCCACCTCCAGTAGCAGAGATGTAACCAGTGGTGTTTCACAGGGTTTAGTCATGGGTCCTCTACTGTTTCAAATCCATTTCTCCAAAGTACAAGCACAAAGTATATGTCTGTGGCTGACAAGGTTTGCTGATGCCTGCAAACTGGAAGCAGTCATTGAATCCCCAAAATATGTTAACATCCTACAAGAAGGTCTTACTTGAACAAATGATTGTTGCCAAAGTCATGGCCTTAAAAGCAATGCAAATATATGTATTATCATTGCTTTCGGTAACAGCGATGTTCCTGCTAAGTACCACATCAATAGAAACACCTGACATACAAACTTATGGGTGGGAGACCTGGGCACACAGGTTGACAGCTAGCGTACCTTAGATCACCATGTCTCCACAGTGGTAAGAAGGGCATTCTATCATGCTCATGTAATACATGAGGGCATTGTCTCCAGAAAAGGTAGGTGTTATAACCGCTATGTACTCTTACCTCAGCAAACCAATAGTTGAGTACATGGCCCTTTTGGTATGTACCTTTCCAAGCACCTGCAGCAATTGGATAGACCACACAGGTTCCTCACGAGGGAAATTCAGGTCTTCAACATGTGTCCATGGGGATCATCTGATATCACTGTCACGTTATTGTGTGTCATACAGCCTACTCAGAGGTGATCTCTACCTTGCATACAAGGCAATCTGTGACCATGCAGTACTGGAAATGATGCATATCTGTAAGTCACATGGTACACAGGTTACTCGCTGTATAGACCTTAACCTGGTATGTGACATTAATACAACCTGCTGGAGGGAGAGAATTATCTGCCAGAGTTTAACACACCTTTGGAACAGACTCCCACATCATGTCAAACAGAGCACCTCATTGGTCCTCTTAAGATGCAATCTGTAATATTGGATAGGTGACCGTAATTTCACCATGGCAGTTACACCTGTGTCCCTCTTGGACAGGGGCAGTAGGTGCTGATCATATAAATAAGGGTAACAACTTGGCTAGGATTTTAAGGGCCCTAGGGCCATTAACCTAGTAATTTCCAATGAGCCTATGATCCCATAGGCTGATGTAAAATGCTCTGACTAACATTCACACACACAAACCTGACTGCAGTGAAAATAGTGCCATAACCTATTTATGTCTACAGGACAGTGCACTGCACACACACACAAACATACACACACACTCACACCAAGTTGGCTGGAGTGAAATTAGAACCCCCTACCTCTCTAGGCTTACACACTACAGATCACAGTGCTTATTGCATATGCCACAGCATAAGTCTGACATTAACATGGCTTTAGGTAGTCTTATGGTAGATGACATCAGCAGGCCTTGTGGAGGGTGAGAGTTTGGAGGCCTCCATCACCTGCATGGTCCAGAAAATGCAAATCAATGCCAGTTTTGACATCAGTGTGGTATGCATGCTTGCTCTTTGGGGAGATATACACACACATATATGCACCAAGTAGGCTGAAGTGAGATTAGAACCCCTACCCATCTAGTGTTACACACTACAGATCACAGTACTTAAAAGCAGATGCCATGGCTCAAGTCTACTTTGTAAACGGCTGCAGGTGAAGTAATCCTAGAGAACACAAACAAGCCCTGTATTGAACAGATTGGGAAGCCTGCAGAATCACATCGCTTCCTACTGTCATCAGCAGAAAACTGTTTTATAGCCTAGCTATGTGAAAACAGCATCCATATTGGGCATATGTGTCTGCATTTTGATGAGCAAGCCAGTGACAAAGTTAAATTACCCCTGTCAATGAGTGTGTGCACAACATATAAATTACACAACTTGTTCAGTTGTTAATGTATGTGTGGTGAAATCCAGCACACACAGGGGGTTGTAGTCAATGTGGATGTTGCTGCTGCTATAGATACACACATATGGCTTGAAAATGTATGTATTTATCCATATACAATGCTGTACATTTTCAAGGTTTCTAAATGCTGTAATAGGGAGACATGGTATGCTCACCACTGTTCAGATGTTTGCAGCAAGTACACAGGTTTGACTCATACTTATGTGTGTTTCACATGAAGTTGTGGTTTGCTGTCAAATGTGGTATCATTTACACATGACGTGAAAGAAGACTGCCAGAACTCTGAACCTCAGATAGCCCAATGGCCCTTCAATTATAACACATGTTATTCTACGCACGTCCACATATTTGTAAGTGCATTATGTAACGTTGAGCCCTTCCTTTTTGGTCCTTCATTCAACATTATAAGTGTCGTAGTGCAGCTTTACTTTCCATGATCTGGGTATGCAGGGCAATACAGACATACACACATATGTACATATATATGTATATAAATATAATAGTGTATATATATATATATATATATATATATATATATATATATATATTTTTTTTTTTTTAACAAAATTGTGCAAGGAGCAACAGATTTGTGCTCTGCTTAACTAAGTGTATGGGCATGCACAGTGGCATTTTTGGCTTGTTTGCACGTTACTAAGCAGTGTGCAAATGGGCGGCGCATTGCTTATGTCTCAGAATTAATGTTCAATGAACTGACTCCAGTTCACAGCTAGCTGTACTCCATGATTAGGAAAACTCAAAGCTGTATCTACCTATATACTCAGGTCCATAAATGAATCTACAGTTTCAATCACTGTGTGCTGTATGTAATAGTCACCTTTCTATTCATGTCTTCCAAATCTCATATGCTTAATTTGTGTTGTATTATTCACCTTTCTATTCATGTCTTCCAAATCTCATATGCTTAATTTGTGTTGTATTTATCAGCATATTATACTCCTGTGACCAAATGGTCAGTTTAGTGAAATTATTTAGCAAACATGCCCCATCTGTAACACATGTAATCAGTATACCCAATATCAAGTCATCTGCATACAGACCATAGAACAAGGCAAATGAAATGGATAGGTCTACAGAGAAATATGAACAAGTTTGGGCCTAGGACAGAGTCCTGTGGGACACCCTGACTGTAACCAATTATTTCACTTGACCAGTTGCTGTATGATGCTTGCCATGTCTTATATGTAAGCCATGTAGCTATCCATATTATCAAGAGTACATCAATACCTAGTTGTTCTAATTTATTGATCAGTGTTTTGTGTATGGCCCTGTCAAATCCCTATAAATTACATCACAGCACAATTTTTCATTTATAGCTGTTATTATATTGTCATAGTACATCATGTTGCAGGTAGTACTTAGATCTATTTTCAACATATGCATGCTGATATATGGTTTCAAGTCCCAACCTTTACAATTCTGATACTGACTAATCCAATATTACCTAAGACTTTTTAAATAGGTCTTAGATATATGGTGCAGATGAAAATGTGTAATTATAGGTTCATAGGTTTATACTAGGCTATCTGCCCTAGGGCATTTATAAGCCTAGCCAGAATGTGTTTGGCTTTCGCCACCCATTTTAAATTTATTTTGCTATGCCCTTTTTCGAGGTTAGTATACTGTGCCTCTGTCTAACAGTGACACAGAAGTGATACCCGGGGTAAACCTATGATCTCCCATCCACTCATCAAGATTCCTCTTGAAGAGAGTTAATGAGGGACTCTGCCTAACCTGGACTGGGATTTTATTCCAGAGTGAAGGGAGCCTCTGGGTTATGAATCTGTCCCTCCAGCATGTCCTATTTATTTCAGTGCTGAGGTTCAAGTCTCTCGAGTGCATAGCTCAATGGGATTTGGATTTTCTGAGGTGCAGCATGTCCATTAATTCCGGGTTGGACATAGCTTTATACGTCAGGCACAGATTGCCTCTGAACAGGCGGTATGCCACTGAGTAGAGCTGGAGTTTCTTTAACCGGGCAGCATATGGCATCTGTTTGAGCCCTTTGATCCTCTTGGTGAGGTACTTTTGGGGTCTTTCCAGTTGCTGCAGGTGTCTGGTAAGGTACATCCCAAAAGGGGCATAGTACTCAATTATGGGCCTGATGAGGGATGAGTAAAGAGGCACGATGACCACCCCTGATCTAGATGTGAATCCCTTCATGATTAGGTGGGTTATATAAAATGTTTTTCTAACCACTTTGGCCACGTGGTTGTCAAATGAGAGATTGCTATCAACTTGGGTCCCCAGGTCCCTAATTACTTCTTCTGTACTTAATGGATTACCACCTATGTGGTAATTTGTGGGCACTTTGTTTTTGCCAAAGGGGATGACTATACACTTTTTGGCATTTAGCTTGAGGCCATGGCTCTGGCACCAGTTGTCTGTTTCTATGAGGCCCTTTTGGAGGATGCTTGTGTCGGCTGGAGAGTCGATTATGGTGCCCAGTTTGCAGTCATCTGCAAACTTGGTCAGCCACAGTCCTTCCGTGTTGGCCTGTACCTCTGAGAAATATATACCGAACAAGAGAGGTCCCAGGACTGAGCCTTGTGGGACACCACTTGTAACTGGTTTAGAGTCTGACATATCTCCAGCAATTCTAACCATGTGGGTTCTGTCCTTGAGCCAGTTTGCAATCCATCTAGTGACATAGGGGTTTATATTTAAGCTGGTGAGCTTATCTATAATGCCCGAGTGGGGTATTGTATCAAAGGCTTTTGTGAGGTCCAGGTAGGCTGTGTGGACCACCTTCCCCTCGTCAATGGCCTTGGTGACTGTTTCAAAGAAATCAACCAGGTTTAAGAGGCAGGATCTGCCCTTAAAGCCGAACTGGGTAGGATCCAGTGTCTGTAGGTCCCCAATATCTTTATTTATGAGGTCCATGATGATCCTTTCCATAGCTTTGCAGACCAAGCTAGTCAGGCTTATGGGGCAATAGTTTCCAGGATCCGTTGAGGCACCACCTTTATGGAGAGGGACCACTGTTGCTGTACGCCACTCTTTGGGCACATATCCTGTAGTAAGGCTGAGATTGAACAGTAGTTTTATGTTTGGGTTTAGCTCTTCTTGGAGTTCATGTAGGACACAGCCCGGGACACCATCTGGTCCCATTGATGCTGTGTTTTTGCTTTGGAGAGCGCGGCTCTTACCTGAGCATCTGAGATGTCAGGGGCAGAACTCTGCTGGGATAGATATTTGCCCTTTGGTGGGGGGGGAGAAGTTTGCTCTGAACCTGTCAGCTAGGATGTTGGCAATGTCTGTGGGTTCAGTGTATCTTTTGTCATTTTGGACTAATTCTGAGTATATCTGGGAATTACCACCCAGGTTCCTAACATAACTAAAGAAAGCCTTGTGATTATCCTTAGTGTCCTGTGCAATTTTTCTCTCGAAGCTGGCCTTAGACAATTTTATGAGTGCCCGTAGTTTTTTGCTAATACTGATCAGTGATGCCTTCCCTTTTTGGGATTTTGCTCTATCATTTAGTAGCTTCCTCCTTCTATTGTATAGTTTGTTTATGGCTGGGGTCCACCAGACAGGACGTCTGCCTTTGGAGGATTGGGTCTTGGTTTTATTTGGGATCGCATGATCCATGCATTCCTGAAGGTGTTCATAGAATGCGTTTATAAAGGATTCTGCGGTCTGGGCCGTATTTTCCACAGACCCGGGGGCTTTAAAGGATTCCACCTCGGTTTTGAGGAGTGTGAAATTTGCTTTAGAGAAGTTTTTCACTGTGGTTTTCTGGGCAGGGGGTGGGGTCGGGATGTGAATATCCAGTGAGATTAGTTTATGGTCTGATCTTACTAGTGAGGGATACACTTCTGGTCTGGAGCATAGAGTCCCCATGTTGGTGATGATCAGGTCCAGTATGTTTTCCCCTCTTGTGGGAGTGGTAACAAGTTGTTCCATAGCATTTGAGTTTATAAATTCAAGGAACCTTTGGGCTAGGGTGTTGGAGCTAAAGTAATGCTCCCAGTCTATGTTTGGGTAGTTGAAGTCACCCAGTATAATGTTGTTTGGAGAGACCTTCATATTTTCCAGTGTTCTCAGAAAGGCTGAGTGGGGTTCCTGGGTTTGGGAGGGTGGTCTGTAGAGGCTATAAACTGGAAGGTAGTTTCACCCACTGTTTGTTGCACATGGATAGTCTCTGATGCTTTGTGCTTTGCCACCATCCTGGAGGTGTGGGTATCTTTGATGAATATCGATACTCCCCCTCCTTTTGTGGTTCGGTCCAAGTTTTGTGGCCGAAAAGCATGGTATGAGGTATAACCTGGTAGTGCTGGGGTGCTCTCGGGAGCCCTGAACCAGGTTTCTGTTACTGCACAGATATCGATGTTCTCCATGCTAAGGAAAGTTTTGAGTGCGTGCATCTTGAGGTTTAGACTTCTGGCATTGAGTAGCATTACTCTTAGTTTCTTATCCCTTGTGATACCTATGGAGGTGGGTTTGTCTTTTGAGCCTTGCCTAAAAAAGGCACTATGGGGGTAGCAAGAGCCTTTGCCAATATCCGAAAGCCTAGGGGTGACAGGTGCAAGCTGTCCCTAGTGAAGCATCGTGGCTTGTCGAGCATATCATCCCAAGCTGACAGGCATTGGATCCCCTTTGAATGACACCAGTACTTAAGCCAATTGTTGAAATTGATCATCTTGTCTTCATATTGTGGCATCATTCTTGGTGAGGGTAAGATGCTACTCAAGGTCAGGGTCATACCGGCCTGGGCTACATGCTCAGAGAGCTCCTTTATGTCTCTTTTCATGTAGTCCAGGGAGGTACATCTCAGGTCATTCACACCAGCATGGACAATGACTGAGTCATATTTGTACTTGCCTTGGAGTGACCTGAGTGCTTGTGTTATGTGGCGGATCCTAGCGCCTGACAGGCTGCTCACCGTGACCCTCTCCTTGTTCAGCCTGGTGAGCGGGACGTCAGTGTGCCTGACGATAGACTCACCTATTACAAGTATATCAGGTGTGTTGTTTAGTCTTAAGGGCTGTGACTGTTCGGCACACTGGCTTTGTGAGATATGTGTTGCAAGTGTTTTGTTTTGGGGTAGCGGTTGCTTGGGTGTCTGCTTTGGAGGTCTCTGCTGCTTAGGCAGATCTTTATTTAGAGCCTCCAAGTATGTTTTTGTGTGATTATGTGTTTGGTTTGCTGTCGTGGTAGGTCTATGTGACACTGGAATTGTAGTGAGTGTGGTTTCCTTCTCCTCCTGACTGGTTATGCCAGTACTGAGTTGAGAGAGCTTAGCCTCCAGTTTGGCTATATGGTTGCATCTCTCACATGTGTTGGAATTTGTTGGGAGGAGGAGAGGGTTGTCTGTGTACATGAGGCAGTTGTAACATTGCCTCAAGATTCCCAGATTCACCAGTTGGACCGGAGAGGAGATTGACAACTGACCTTTGGACATGCTAGAATAATATTGGGAATTCCTTAATAATTGAAAACAAGGGCCAGTGGGGAGTGAGGGTGTAGTGCTTTTAATTTTTAGTGCTGACTTATATAATTGCTTTAGCGAGCATGTGCCAGGTAACTTAAGTGTAATGTGTTACAGGTAACTTAAATGCAAAAATGACAAACAGTAACTTTCTTTCAAGTGAAACAAGGAAATAAGTACAGTAAGCAATGCAGATATTACTAGTGATCCACAGAAGCACTGAGAAGCTGTGTATTAGGTGGAATTAGCGTTCCAGGGAAATAACAAGCAAACAAACAACAAGCATATAAACAATGCTAGATTCAGCAGGCCTGGATCTAGTCTATGCTACAGCAAACAAGGTGTACCAATTTCAGTAAGATACAGTTCAAATATTCAGGCACTATAAACCTTTAACCAGAAATTCCCAGCTCAGAAGGGCAGAGTCCAGCCTCTTCTCCCACAAGAGTGCAGACCACAAACCTTCTTAATGTAAAATAACTGGCCTGAATCCCAAGTGCTTAAACCAGAACTAATACACTTTAAGAATAACAGACACTGGACTCTCAATCAGCAGTTCCCAACTTAGAAGGATGAACGCTACCTGTCCTGCCACCACAGTGCATGCCACAAACCTTCCTAATGTAAATCAACTGGTCTGAAGCCCAAGTGCTTAATCCAAAAGACTTAGAATTATAGCTACACTTTAATCAAGTTACTACCAAGCAGTAATAAATACAATTGAATACTTTAGAGAATGCCTGGATTAGTGCTCAAGTTACACAAACAAAGCTAGATCCAGCAGGCCCGAATCCAGTCTATGCCACAGCAAACAAGGTGCACCAACTTCAGTAAGAAGCAGTTCAGATATGCATGCACTATAAGCCTTTAACCAGAAATTCCCAGCTCAGAAGGGCAGAGTCCAGCCTCTCCTCCCACAAGAGTGCAGACCACGAACCCTCTTAATGTAAAATAACTGGCCTGAAAGCCCAAGTGCTTAAACCAGAATTAATACACTTTTAGAATAACAGACACTGAGCCCTCAATCAGCAGTTCCCAACCTAGAAGGATGTAAACTACCTGTTCTGCCACTACAGTGCAGACCACAAACCCTCTCAGTGCAAAACAACTGGTCCGAAGCCCAAGTGTTTAAACCAAAAGGCTTAGAATGAGTTACACCAAGCAGTAATAAATACAATTGAGTACTTTTAAGATGATGCAAAAGTAAAATAAAGTAGGTACAAACACAAGTACAGTAAAAGCAGATTAATTTTTTTTTTTTTTTTTTTCTGAACAAGTGCTGAGATCAAAGAAACAGATTTGAGTGCTGAAACTAGAAAACTGGCTAGTTATAAGAAAAAAAAACTAAGCTAGAAGGCTTCCCTCCATCACAGAAGGGCTTGGGGGCTCAGAAGCCTACAAATAGTCTATACCACTTAACAGGAAAGGCAGGAAACAAGCTTAACATTTTTTTTTTCTGTTTCCCAGATGCTCTCTTTGTACACAGTAGGAGTGCCTGAAATCAGAATATGATCTCACTGCACTCAGTTGAGTGAGCAAATGAGATGGGCCCAGAAGGAGTATCCAAACACAAATTTACAAGAGGGGCGGGCAGTTTCAAGGCCACTAAGATTGAAGAGCAGAGTCAAAACTTCCAGTTCAGTTAATATTCCTGCAACACACAGTTAAAATCAATTTAAATACTGTATTTTTTTGAAAATAAAAGTGCAGATAAAGGTACTTAAATTCTCTTATACGTCCAGTTGAATACAGCAAATTCTTAGCCGGCCAAAGCTGATGTTTTTAAGCAGAAAATATTTCACACTGTACCACTTAAATAGGCAAGGACAGGAAATCAAAGAATGTGGCTACCCCCACACCTGTAATTACTAGCAAATAACAAAATTCAGCAAACACTGACTAACATAGCTCTCAACCTTCCATGTCCAAAATGAGGAACATTAGCCCTCATAATGTGGAACAAATGGGCAAAATGTGGAACACATACTAATGGCTTACTAACAACTTCAACTAGGAAGGTCATAGGATGGTTAAAATATGCTGGTTTTACTTATAGAGAAGATTTTTTAATGAATTAATATGATTAATTTCTATTTACAATGGGTTTCACTTATAAAAATTCCTAACACTGAATGTGCGACATAGTCTTTCAATGTGGAACTTTCAGGGAACTTCGAGGAACATGAACTTTTTAAGACCCCAAATGAGGTACGTTCCTCGTAATGAGGTACACTTGAGAGGTATGCTGACTAACTTCCAGTTCAGTTAATATTCCTGCAACACACAGTTAAAATCAATTTAAATACTATTTTTTTGGAAAAAAAAGTGCAGATAAAGGTACTTAAATTCTCTTATACGTCCAGTTGAATACAGCAAGTTCTTAGTCGGCCAAAGATGTGAACTACATTAAAACTAGTATAGCACACACAGAGACACCGTCTGTAAAACAAAACTTATTACTCCTTAACATGCCAAATATGTAGTATCCTGGATGCAGATGCTTGTGACACCCCCATCATATCCCCAGTATGTCTTTAAACGGTACCTGTAGCTAGTATCTTAAGGGCTACACATACCTTAGTCTCCACTGGGATGGTTCCTCTCTGTTAACTCTGGCTCTGAGTTAAGGGTGGCAGAGCTCACTATCCTGTTGTAATATGTCCCTGTCCACCCTGTTGTGCTCTACAGTCTCCAGCTCATGTAGTTATTGGAAGGTTACCCTGGGCCCCAGCCCTCTTCTCCTTCTCGGCCTAGGTCTACTGTCAGCAGCACCAGCAGCATTGACTTCAGTATCTAGCACATGCAGATGTAGAATAGCTGCAGCAGCCCCTAGCATTATCTCAGTTAAAATTTCAAGTCTCTATTCCAATGGTTCAGAGTATTATGGGAAAATCAGAATGTACAGTGTGTGCATAGGTCCACCATGTGGGATTGGCTAATTATGGTGCAGTTCACCTTCCTAGGATGTAACTGACACGATTTAAAAGCCCTACTTTATAGTGTGATGTTCTGCTATGTGCCACTTTGCGCAGCACAGGTTATATGAAAGTATATATAATTAATTGAATATATCCAGTTTTACTTAACAGATGGCTACGTCATCACTGTCACGTGGGTAGTTTGCTTGCACAAACACACTAAGCTATGCAGTGTGCTGTCACTAAAAAATCCTAAAAGTAACACGACCCCCCCCCCCCGATGTCATCCACATCCAGTGGGAATATCAAAACCGTGTAGGAGTCTACATGAAGTGGATATGCAGACACGGTTCCTCCTTTTAGAGATTCAACAAAGGAACCTCATTTTTAAACATATTTGTGCTGACAGCCTGGAAACTACACGGTTCTTAGCCGTGTAAGCTGGGTAACAGCATGAATGCACCATTGCACAGACCCAATGCAGGGTCCTACAGCACATTTGTGAAAATTACATTTTAGATGTTACTTTAAAAAAAAATTCTGTTAACCATGTTTGTGCAATGCAGCACATAGCACAAACATACAAAAATTATTTTAAAAAATTATTAATTTTACATACCCCCTTAATTTTACAAACATCCACAATGTATGTTTTGCACATGTATGGATGTGCTCTACTATTTTCAGGGGGGTGATGTCCATATTTGTGGACTTTGTCATCCTTTTCTGTCTGTATAGACTCTTGTACATGAAACATTTCAGTGTGCACTAACACGGACATAGAGTCTATACTGATGCCTTTCACCTTGTTGGATCACTTCACCTCCCTCATTTGCATAAGACTCACCTGCTTAAGTAGACATTTGCTTTCCATGGAAATTGCCCTATTTGCGCATTCTTGCATGTCGCTAAGCGACATTTACTGAATCTAAAAATCTTTACACTCATGCACGCATTGTGCAGTGATGGGTACATGAAAAAAAATAGTGTAGGCTTTACTGAATTCCCCCCCATATCTCAAACTTTTGGCTCTGCTTCTGTTCTTCACCAACCTAAAACTTTTTTTCTCAGCCCTGCAATCCTTGTAATCTCTAAATCCTCTTGATCTAAGTCCAGCTCCTTTCCACTCGTCTACCTACCCTCTTCCTCTCCAGCTGTTCTGCTTTCTCATACTTCTCTGTATCTTATTCTTTATTTTCTTTATTCTTCTAGCATACAACTTGTGTTTATATCATCCCTGCTAATACTCATGCAATGCTAACTTATTTAGAAATACTCACATGACCGTAAAATACTAGATATATTCAATACTCTTACAATAATACTACATGACTGTATCAGTCATTGGACCCATGTCTAAACTGTAATTTGTGTTATTATTTTATTTGTTCTGGTTATTATTGTTTATTATTATTGTTCTGGTTCAAGGCTCCAGAGAGCAACCCTGCAATACCAGGCTACAACTCTTACCACACTTTTCGGCCACCAAACCAGGATCGAAACACTAAAGGTGGAGGAGTGTCCATATTCACCAAGGAAATTCACAACACCAGGCTAGTTGCCCAACACATTGCGTCTGAAATTCTCCAGGTGCAACCAACACTAGGTAAGACTGCAATCCAAACTGTAGCTTGCTACAGATCCCCCGCCATGCCCCAAGATTCTCACTACACCTTTCTAAACATACTGGAAAATATTAAGACACAACCAAACACCCCAATACTGGGTGATTTCAATTACCCTGCCATTAACTGGGAAAACTACTCGTGTACCAACACATTTGCCCAATGGTTCTTGGAATTCATAAATTCCAATGCCCTGGATCAACTAATCCTTAGACCCACCAGGGGCTCCAATATCCTAGACCTGGTCATTACCAACATGGGAAATCGATGCTCCACACCTATGGTCACCCCCTCGTTGGTCAGATCTGACCATAAGCTAATCATCCTTGACATCCACATCCCACCCCCACCCCCTAGTAAGGAAACCTTCGTAAAAAACTTCTCTAAAGTCATCTTCATGCTACTCAAGTCAGAAGTGACAAACTTCATGACACCCATGCAGACAGGAACTGAAAGTTTGACTGCTAAATCCTACACTAAGGCACTGTACGAGCACATACACTTGTGCATGAATTGTGCCATCCCCAATATAACCAAGATGCTCTCCTCCAAAAAAAAGGAAGCCAATCTGGTGGTCCCTTGCCATAAACAAACTTTACAACAAAAGGAAGAAACTGCTGCAGAAAAGAGGAAAATTCCAGGATGCAAAAAACTCCCTTACCAGCCTCAATAAGAAGCTGAGATCCCTCATAAAATCCTCCAAAGCTAGTTACGAAAATAAAATTGCCAAAGATTCCAAAGACAACCACAAGGCATTCTATAGCTATGTCAAGAATCTAAATGGCAATGCTCAGATCTGCTCTGTGCTACAACAGAATGGCATTAAATATACTGATCCCAAGGATATTGCCAATATCCTGGCAGATCGATTCAGTGCAAACTTCACCCCCCTCTCACCCCTAAAGGGCCCATCTCAATACCGAAAGATTGCCAAATTCTGGTAATAAGGGCCAAACAGGTAAAAACCTCACTCCACAAAGCTAAGAATACAGCATCCATGGGACCAGATGACATCCCAGGCTGTGTACTACATGAATTGCAAAATGAACTGGCACCTCACCTAAGTGTCATGTTAAATCATAGCCTCACCTCAGGCTTCGTGCTCACTGAGTGATGCACAGCTACAGTTATCCCACTCCACAAGGGAGGATCCACCTTGGATCCCGGGAACTATCACCCCATCAGTTTGACGAGCCTGATCTGCAAGGCCATGGAACATATTTTCCTGGAACTTATAAACAAAGACATTGGCAACCTTCAAACACTGGACCCCATGAAGTTTGGGTGCGTGAAGGGACGATCTTGTCTCCTGAACCTGATTGACTTCTTTGAATCAGTCTCCAGAGCCGTGGACAAGGGTAAGGTGGTCCACACAGCCTATCTGGACCTCGCCAAGGCCTTTGACACCATCCCCCACTCTGGAATCATAGATAAACTTTCTAAGCTGGGCATTAATCCTTACATCACTCGATGGGTTGCCAACTGGCTTACTGACAGAACCCACACTGTAAAAGTAGCCAACTCCAAATCCTGCTCCAGACAAGTGACAAGTGGATTACCTCAGGGTTCAATCCAGGAACCGCTCTTGTTTGGCATTTACTTCTCTGAAGTACAGGCCAACATTAAGGGATTCTGGCTAACAAAGTTCGTAGATGACTGCAAACTGGGAGCCATTATTGAATCCCCAAATGATGTAAATATTCTACAAAAGGGCCTTACAGAAACAGATCCTTGGTGCCAGTGCCATGGGCTCAAGCTCAATGCCAAGAAATGTATATTTAGCACCTTTGGGAAAAAACATGTAGCCATGAATTACCACATAGGTGGCAGTACACTAAACACAGAAAGTGTGATAAGAGACTTAAGGACACAGGTGGGCAGTGGTCTCACCTTCGATAACCACATCACCACAACAGTCAGGAAATCCTTCTATGTAGCACACCTCATCACTAAGGGCTTTTCATCCAGAAAAAAGGAGGTCATTGTCCCACTGTACTCATCCCTCATTAGACCCATTATAGAATACAATGCTCTGTTTGGTATGTACCTCTCAAGACATCTGCAACAACTGGAAAGGCCACAGAAATACCTCACTGAAAGAATCACAGGCCTAAAGCAGATGCCCAATGCTGACCATCTAAAAACTCCACCTATACTCTGTCGAGGCGATCTCTGCTTAACATACAAGGACATGTCAAACCCAGAGCTGTTGGACATGCTACACTTAAAGAAATCCCAATCCCTCAGAGACACATGCTCCAGGGATCTAAACCTTGTCATCACAATGAACAAAACATGCTGGAGGGATAGGTTCCTGACCCAGAGACTCCCCAGACTCTGGAATACACTGCCCATACATGTCAAGCAGAGCGCCTCTTTAGCCGTCTTCAAAGGGAACCTTGATGATTGGCTGGGAGATAGGAAATTCACTCTGGGGATCATGTCAGTTGTCCTGCTAGACAGGGATCCAGGGAAGTAAATACTGTGGGAAGAAATAGCCATGGAATTTCATGGCTAGGCTTGTATAGGCCCTAGGGCCGATAGCCTAGTACCAACCTATGAACCTATTTAAATAAGCACTGTAGAATGTATTTTGTGGTGCTTTTCTCCATGGGCCTATTCTAAAATGGTGTCTGTACCCATCCAGACTCTCGCGGACAACAAAATAAAGTGGGATAGAAGTTAGCTCTATTTGCAGATGACATTATTTTATACCTGACAAAACCAGAAACTGACATTACAGTGCTGTGGACCATTTTGAGACAGTTTCAAACCTTTTCAGGATACAAAATTAATGAAGCTAAACCAAAAGCAATAACAGTAAATTATGTACCCACGTACAAATTGATTCAGCACTTATGTGGAGATGATAAAATGAAGTATTTAGGAGTATAGATTAAAAATTATACCAGTGTGGCAGCTAAGGATATGTGGGAAGAGGCTCAACAAAAGATAATACAAAAACTGAGAAAATGGAAGCTCTTTTATATGGATATTGATAGTAAGATATAAGCAGTTAAAATGTTTTTAGTCCTGTCAGTCTTATATACAGGACAGGCATATTTTTATCAACTAGAGGAAAAGTTGTGGATAGTAATAAAGAGCTGAAAGATTTTATCTGGGAGGGGTAGATGGAAAGAGTCAAGTGGGAGAATCTTATTCTTACAATAGAACAGAGCAGATTGGGATTACCTGATCTGAATGGGTATTTCAGAGCAACACAGTTAAGGATCCTATACACAACACAAACAGAAAACTATAATTAAAAATGGAAAGAGATGATGAAGAAACAGTGGTGGATGTTCAAGTAATAAAGAGAAACTGGGATTTTGGATGCAAACCTTTAAGAACAACAATAATCATACAGAATATTATATTCATAAAGTAGCAGAAGGTATTCTAAGAACTAAGCCAATATGAAAATGGAGAAAGGAGATTCTGCCAATAGGGGTGACTGCAAATAGGGTTACAGACAATAGGCAAGAGGGGGCAGGAGAATATTGGAGAAAACTGGCAAAGGAAGAAAGGTATCAGGAGCAAATAACTAGAGAGGGAAAGGTAATAGAATGGGAAGATGCCAAGAACTTATTTGGACTGCAGGTTAAAAATTGCCTTCCATATCAAGGAGTGATATCAGGGTATAAGCAAAGAGAAAGAAATGAAGGGGGGTCCTAAATGAAAGACCAGCACCAGTAGAGTTCTTATCAGAATCTAGAACAGAAGTTGCTGTAAAGAAAGGAATAATTAGTACAGCATATAAAATATTGCATGATAATTATAAGAATCACTCAGAAGAGGTTAGGAAGAATTGGTAAGAGAGATTGTATAAGCAATTCACAAAGAAACAATGGGGATATATGTATGTCTCCGAAATATGCAACAAAATCTAGAAGATTTAAGATCTTTGCCTGGAAGTGTCTACATTGATATTTTTATACCTCAAGCCGGCTCCAAAGAATCTTTTCTCAGGTCGATAGCAAATGTTGGAGATATGATGGGGAAGAAAGAGATAACTGAGAACATATTTTCTGGGAGTGTAATGAGTTGGCTGACTTTAAAGATTCCCTGCAAACTGCTCTGTCAGAGATGCTGGGTGAGCAAATTGGAGTGACTAGGGAAAAGATTTTTTGAGCTATGATACAGAGTTGGAATTGCCTAGACATAGTAAGGTCTTGCTGAGTCTAATTATAAAGGCTGCCAAAAAACAATAACTATAAAATGGAAATCAAAGTCTAAACCAACTTTACTAGAAGTAACAAACATAGTAACATAAATAAAGCAACTGGAACTGGGATCTTTAAAAAAGGGTAGAAGTAAATTACACAGGAAAAAATGGGAAATCTGGAACTACTACATGCAGAGGAGGAACAATGTTTAAAACAAGGCAGGATCTGAATGAGCTATGTAATGGTTGACTGACAATGACTGGATATATTAAAAGTGATGTATAATGTTTGCAGCTGCAGTTGTGTTGGCCGGTTTGTAAAGTATAATGTTTGCAGCTGAGATTGTGCCACTATGATTTATTTTCATTTATATAAATGCAAGATTTTCTATGTCACACATGATAATTTAATAAAGATGTTTATTGTAAAAAAAATAAATAAATAAATAAGTTGGACTATCATATGGGGATGTGAGAGCTCACAGATCCCTTTTAAAAATATCAGTTAAGCATAATGCTGTTTCTGGAGCAACTATTGTAGAGTTTATGTCTTTCATGGGGGAAAATGGTACTCAGCATGGAGTAACCATTCGGTTAAAGTTAGGTGATATCATAATCAAGTGGTACAATGACACTGCTTCAAATACTATAGTAAACAGAAAGGCACACTGATTTTTTATTAAAGCTATGAAGAAAATGAAAACACTGTCATTTGTGTTAGCATGCCTGGCAGGGGGTCCATGTATATTCTCAGATTAACTTGCATCATATGCCAGCATGTCTACTTGTGAAAATGTAAGTTTTTAAAATGTTGAGTATTTCCCTGTTTATGCAAAATGTTTAAAGAATCTGTCAGTCTTTTGATACATTTGTAATTGCACATTTGTGAGGGAGATTCTAAAGTACAAACTGTCTGTGGAGAATCAGCTGATCAATAGGTAATGTTATTAGAATGTTCCTGGTTGCTATGTGATTATTTGAGCAGTTGATTGACAGGAAAAAAATGTTTTTAAAACAGCTGATTGTTATTTTTAAAATAAGACAGTTGAGACTGTTAACCTGGTCTATAAAAGAGACTGATGAAATCAGTTGAACGGCAGTTAGTTAAGAGTTGCAGTCAGTTACAGTGCTGTGCAATGGACATCTGAAAAATGACTCACCAAAAACTACAAGCCTGCCTTTGCCTTGCTGTTATGTTTTTGATTAGATCAGGGACAATGTTCTCAATTTATATTAGGAAAGTTTAGTTGTTTAGAGTTTTTCAAAAATGATGGACTTGCATCCTACAGTTTAATTTTACATTTCTGGTGATTGAATTCTGGTATTTATTGAAAGTTATTGATTTACATTTTTTAATAATCATTTTACTTATTAAAAGTTTTTCATTACTTTACATTGTGGCTGGATAATCAGTGTATTCTTTAAAGTTTAGAGGGTGTTTATTCCTGTTTGATACTCCACAGGTCAGCTGAAATGCTTGGCTGCTTCTGGTCATAGCTATCATTTGTTTTGATGTTTAAGTTTTAATAATTGATCATCCTTTGAAGGGCATGTAGACCTGTCTGATTCTGGTGGAAGCATTTAGCATTTGTATTTGGGAGGGGACACAGCTGGAAATCTGTGTCAGGCTTCCCATAAGAGTTTGAGTGTGTGCAATTTGAATTTATTTTGAGTGTGAGTGAGTCAGAGGTCTTAAACTGGACACATCGCTCTGAAGTGCATAATAAGGGATTACATTTGAGGTGGACAGAGGTATATAGCCCAGTCCCAGGAAACAGAGCATGTTTCTGTTGTGCTCTTAAGGGAAATTGTGGAATTTTACTCTTGTGTGCTCTGTGCTTTGGTGTTTTCCATGATGCTCCCACTCTGGAGTCAGTGGTGAGGATTGAGGCTCCTTAATTACTGACCCAGGTTTTTTAAGTGGGGGATGTCACATATTGGTGGCAGTCTGGTGGGATTTTAACTGGATGTCACATTATTGCTGGTAGCTTAGTGGGATTTTTAATTGGATTTCAGTAGCCTGTGGGTAGTTGTCATTAAGGTGTGCACTCCTCACAGCCACAAGGTAAACATTCAGAATTTCAATCCACTACAGCTTTATAGCAGTCATGGATGACAGAAGAAGATTTTACCAAGCTGACAAAGATCTAGTTGCCTAAGGAGTGTGAAGGCAGAAGACTGGTGCATGACAACCTGACCAAGGAAGCAATGATTTTAGCCTTGGGTGCAGCTACAGCTCAGACCAGCCATTCAGAGGATATCCAGTTTGGTGTGGTGATGTGCAGCCTGCCAGGACAGGACAGTCCACCTTTTCTTCAGAAGACCTGAGAATTTGTCTGGAGTTAGAGAGACTGTGCCTAGAGGCTGAGGAGAGAATGCAACACATAGAGGCTGAAGAAAGGGGAAGCAGCTCCACTATGAACCAGAGGATAAGGAGAAACAGTGTCAATATGAACTGGAGGCCAAACATCTTGAACTTGAATCAGCAGAGAGATTGCGCCTGGAAGCACAGCGACAGGAGACCGAAGAGAGACTGAGGAATTTAGAAACTGAGGACAATGAGAGATTGTGCTAGCATGAAACAGGCCTTCAAATGCTTCAAGAGGGTCTTGGAGGTAATGGGGAAGGGAATAACTGGACTCCAAAAGCTATAAAGGTTAGTAAACTTTTTCCTCAGTACAGGGATGGGGATGACTTTGATAGTTTTATACATATTTTTGAGAGGGTATGTAGATAATATGATGCTGACTGTAAGCTCAGGGTTCAACTCCTGACTCCCTTACTCCATGGTAAAGCTGTTCAGGCTGTAGCAAAGTTAAATGATATAGTTTGTTTGAATTATGACAAAATGAAATTTTGCTTGTTTGACTGTTTCAAACTTACACCTGAAGCATATAGAAAAAAGTTTTGTGAACATAGATGCAAGGCAGATGAAAGTGTACATGATTATATCATGACTTAAGTACTGACTTTCACAGATGGGTGAGTGGGTGTCAAGCCACTACTTTTGAGGGACTGGCAGACCTTTTGGTCAGGGAACAAACCCTCAGTACTTTGCCTGCTGACATGGAATTTGATTAGCAGACCATGAGTGTAACTCTGCAGAGGAGTTGGGGAGAAAAGGGAATCTCTACTTGGCATGCACAGCACTACTGTATAAGAAAGGGATACCCAGTGCTGCTGCATATGGACATAAGGTAACCCATAGGGGGCAGTCTGAACCACTCCAACAGAGTACACCAGTAATGGAAGAAACTACTAATCCAAGTGCATGGTTAGGGATTAGATGTTTTAAGTGTAACCAGAGGGGACACATATCAGCCAAATGTCCATCTAGGCAAGGTGAGAAATAGAAAGTGAGGGAGCCAGTAAGTATGGATGACAAACTGCCAGTGGTAAGTTGTTTAGAAACAACTGGGATGCCAATTTATCACCAAAATTTATATTCTATCTTAGTAGATGGTAACTGCTAAGAGGGACACAGCTTCTGATATAACAATACAGTTTAATTTTACATATTTGGTGATTGAATTCTGGTAGTTATTGAAAGTTATTGATTTACATGTTTTTTAATAATCATTTTACTTATTATTAAATGTTTTTCATTACTTTACATTGTAGATGGATAGTCAGTGAATTATTTAGAGTTCAAAGAGTGTTTATTCCTGTTTGATACTCCCCAGGTCAACACAAATGCCTGGTTGCTTCTGCTCATAGCTATCGTTTATTTTGATATTTAAGTTTTAATAATTTGAAGGGCATGTAGACCTTGTCTGACTCTGGTGGCAGTGTTTACCATTTGTATTGGGGAGGAGACAAAGCTGGAAATCTGTGTCAGGCTTCCCATAAGAGCTTAAGTGTGTGAGATTTGAATTTATTTTGAGTGTGAGTGAGTCAGAGGTCTTAAATGAGGGATTATATTTGAGGTGGACAGAGGTATATAGTTCAGTCTCAGTAAATAGAATGTGTTCCTGTTGCGGTCTTAAGGGAAATTGTGGAATTTACTCCCACACTGGAGTCAATGGTGAGGATTGAGGCTTCTTAAGTACTGACCCGGGTTTTAGATGGGGGACGTCACATATTGGTGAGAGTCAGGTGGGATATGAACTGGATAACACAAAAGCTCTGCAGCAAAGAAATATAAATGTGTATCTTTTACTTCAAGAATCTTTAACTCTCTGGGCTAATATGTGTGTTGCATACACAAAAAATAGCCTGATGTATTGATCAGCTGTGGACCTATTTAAATAGTTGTTTGTTATATAATTGATTTGTTTGTCTATTGTTTTAAAACCAAATTAAAAAAAAGAAAGAAAATAGCTTGCTTCCTGATGTGAAGAATATCAGATTATCTTATAGTTCTCTTAACAAGCTGTACTTTATTACACAAAACGAAGAACACAAGGGTTGAGCGCTTTCATCTGTGGAAATACAGATTTCATCAGAACCAATGACACTACATTAGAACATACATTTTATACCTATTTTGGCGCCATAAAATAATTAATTAATTAATTATTCTGATCACATTCTCAACTTAAAGCAGCCATGTTCACTTAAAACGTATACCAAACAGTACTATATCATTATTTTTGAACCTGTGATATCCTAAAAACATATTCTGTAAACATATTCTAAAAACATATTGAAAAATATTCTAAAAACATATTGAACCATAACAAAATTGCTATGAAGTAATTCAATATAATGTAATATCACTCTATCTAAATAAATATTAATAAAATTCTGAATAAAATTCTAAATATATATTTAAATACATTCCCATGAGCTCTACTATGTCTAAATGATGTTCTGAATAACTTTACTGGGTGTGAAGTGTTCTATAATCAAACTTTACTATTAAAATCTTGCACCTATGTAGGCCTAATTATGTACATCCTTATATCAAAATATTGCAACCTAATTACTTCCTGATGTAAATACAAATAAATACACGTATGCTGGGATGTGTGGATTAAAGTGGTGTGACGGATACTCTTAGTTTAATGCTAACAATGGTTTCAAACTAATGAAATCATTAATCCCTGGCGGTGTGGTGGCGTCTGTACATATTTGCCATCTGCTTTCTTTCCATGCCAGGTATGTCTTCCAGTTTCCTCCTTTTTCCTTAATATCAACTTGATCTATTATGGAAAAACTAAATTTGTGATCAATACCTTTGTCATGAATGTGCCTGTATAATGCATTTTTCTTGTCTTGTTTTTTTATCCTGTACATGTGTTCATATATCCGTGTCTTTATCTTCCTCTCTGTTTTGCCTATATAAAAGGCCGGACACGCAGTACAGGTTGCTATATATACTAGACGTTGAGAATTGCAATTCCCTGTTCTGCACATTACCTTGGTATTCATGATATTGTTAAGTCTAATAATATATGTAGTGTTTATATATGTACATTGTTTGCATCTTCCACATTTACTAGTCCCTTTTGTACTCGTATTTCCTTCGTATTTCATTCCACATTCCAAAAGTCTCTTAATATTGTTGCCAGTTTTGTACACAGTACATATCTCAGTACCGACTATACTGCCTAAAGTGCCTGATGAGATAATAATATTCCAATGCTTCTTCAAAATGTCCATGATCAAATTGACAAAAGGATTGAATCGAATGACGCATACTTGTTTGTTAAAAGCCCGACTTTGATCGCCTTGTAACCCGGTATGTCTCCCTAACAAAGGTATGTATTTGAGTCCCCATTGTGCTTTTACATACGTTGTGATGTTGTCTAATAATTTCTTGGGGTAATTCCTCTCTGTGAATAGTAGTGTGATATTGTCTATTTCACTATTCATATCTTCGAGGGTTGATGACATGCTTGCTGCTCTAATACATTGACCCTTCACAATGTTTTTGAAAATATGACGTGGGTGGCAGCTCGTGAAATGAATATAGTCGTTCGAAAAAGTGGGCTTCCTGTACAATCTGGACACAAATCCTGTTCCAGTGTTGCCTATCCACGTATCTAAGTAAGCAATACCCTTTTTGTCGTGTTGGAACGTGAATTTTAAAAAATCGGTGGTGTTGTTGAGGTATTCCACAAAGGTGGGAATCATTTCAGTTGGTCCTGTCCAAATGATGAACACATCGTCCAAGAATCTAGTATATAACCTGATGTGTTTATAATAATCACTTGGAAAAATATGTACATTTTCCCACTCTAACATGACCATGTTGGCAAAAACTGGAGCACATGATGCTCCCATGGCCAGGCCACCCCTCGGGATTGTCTGAAAAATTCACCTTGATGTTCTATATAATTATGTTCCAATACCAAAGTCATCATGTCCATTATCAAATTCACTCTATCCCAGCTGCTACCTGAATATTTGCTCAAACTGCTGCAGAAATATTCCAGTCCCGTGGTCACAGGAATGCTTGAAAAGAGATCTTGGACATCAATGGTTAAGAACGTGAGATTTTCATCCCACTTGTCCATAGTTAATTGACCAAGGAAATCCCATGAGTCTTTGACCAAGTGGTTGACCTGATTATAGATGTGCTTGGTCCACTTGTCAATAATAGTTCCTATATTGAATGTCTTGGACTTGGATCCTGAGATAATTGGTCTAAAAGGTGGTTTGATCTGGTTCTTGTGTATCTTTGGAATTCCAACTATATGTGCCAACACTGGATGGTCTGTTCTAGCATAGTCATATATTTCACTGGTAATGCGGTTGTCAATAAGATACTCTTCTAAGGCATTGTCAATATATCTGTATCCGATATTAATCTGGTTTAAGGACACCTTTTCGTAATTACCTGAGTCATGTAAAATGTTGTGAATTTCGTTAAAATATTGGGTGTTATCAAAAATCACAACCCCTCCACCCTTATCAGGTTTCATGATTCTAATCTCTTTGTTGATAATTAATTCTTTCAAACATGTTCTCTCGTCTATGGTTAAGTTGTCTGAAAAAGCGTTTCCAAAACTTTTGTCATACCTGATATCTTTATATAGATGGTAAATGTCATGACACACCATATTCTCATATGTGTTGACTTGGGAATTCGTGGTTGGAATATACGTACTTTTTTTCTTTAAGATGTTGGAATTCCTACTATCTAATGTCTTGTTGGAACTATCATTGAATTGAATAGCCAAATTTAACCTTCTACAGAAAAGCTTTATTTCCTTAATGAGATCAAACAAGTTAAACTTGACCGTAGGTATAAACTTCATACCTTTACTGAAAAGTGATATGAGATCATTAGTAACAGGGGTGTCAGTGTAGTTATACACGTTGAAACCTTGGTAGCTGCTAATACTGGGCCCTTTGCTATGGGCTGATTCTAAAATAGCGTCATTGTCCGGCCTTTGTGTATCGGGTGTCCCTATAACTCGGTCCTTATCTGGGACCATACCAGGGTCTGCGTCTACGGTATTCACTATAGTGGAGCTGCTGTGTTTCTCTAGTACCTCCTTAGCTGTTTCTTTGGTGCAGGAAAGTATCGCCCTCCTTGAAAATTTTCCTCCTCATTCCTTCGCATATATCTTTTATAACTTCTAGAATGTGCCACCTCAAATGTTCCCTCTGTATCTCTATCATTTTTTGGCCAAACATATGCTCTTTCTTTTCTATATGAGTCCATGTCCCTGTCTAATTTGTGCATTTTCCTTTCATAAGCATTTTTCACTTTAACTGTAGCCTGACTAAATTGACTTGAATAACAGTCGTACCATCTTTCAAACAATTCGTCCTTGATAATAGATTCATTTAATTTATACACATCTTCTAATAATACTTTAACTTTTGCTTCATTACATTTGATGTTTCATGAAAGTAAATCCAAATTCATCGAACATGTGATTAAAATCAGTTCTTATACTAGAATCAATCTGGATGCCTAATGGCAACTTAAAAAACCTGAGTCCTTTTGGAACTATTTTTAAGGCTGTACATTTTTCAAAATATGCAATATCCATCTTAACACATTTCAACTGTATCAATTTTTTACCCAGTGAATATATTCTAGATTTAATGTCATCTTTTTTATTATAATTATTAAAATCTATATTATCAAGTGTTTCATTAAAATGTCCCTTAAAATTGTGCTTATTACATAAAAAATCAAATTCATCTGATACAAAATCATTAAACATATTGAACAGTCCTGAATCTTTACATTTAATGTCCGTTCTTTCAAAATGTGAGCTTTTGGGGCTAAATAAGGAATCATTGTTTACAGTACCTTTGTTGCTTTTAGAAGTCTTGTTAACCACAGTGGAATATGTCCTAACGTTCCCATGGTGTTTTTTAGGACGTGCACCCAGTTTCTCATTGTCTGCATTCAGATTAACCAAGCTGAAGTCAAAAGTAAAATCTTCTTCTAAGGAAATATTAGCTGTATTAGTTCCCAAATCGATACGTTGGTTGCTTTCCGCCACTGGTACCTCTCCCTGTCCATTAGGTATATCGCTGGTGTAGCTACAATCCGCCGCATCATCCAGAATGATGAATTTTGCTCTTACTCTGTCCTCCTCGCCTTTGCCATTTCTGGCCGGAAAGAACTCTGAAATACGTTGCTGGTTGTCCTGTGCGGAACCTCCGCTCTGGACTTGAACAAAGTCTGTAATGACATGCTTGTTGGTGTAAGCGGCGCCTCTGCTCTCCATAACGGCTGCTGTAAGTTTGTTCACCATATCCAGGAGTTTGCTGACGTCACCCTTAAGCGACGTTACCTCCTCTCGAAGTGCCATATACTCCTCCGGTTTCAATAAAGTGTTCGGTGAGCCCTCTTCTGCCATCAAACAACTGAAGAATAAAAGAATGTAGACGTGTCACAACAATAATCCAAAATGCAGAAAGTAGACCCCCCAATCACTCGAAACCGATGTTATTCACAAGCTGTACTTTATTACACAAAACGAAGAACACAAGGGTTGAGCGCTTTCATCTGTGGAAATACAGATTTCATCAGAACCAATGACACTACATTAGAACATACATTTTATACCTATTTTGGCGCCATAAAATAATTAATTAATTAATTATTCTGATCACATTCTCAACTTAAAGCAGCCATGTTCACTTAAAACCTATACCAAACAGTACTATATCATTATTTTTGAACCTGTGATCCTAAAAACATATTCTGTAAACATATTCTAAAAACATATTGAAAAATATTCTAAAAACATATTGTTATTCAGAACATCATTTAGACATAGTAGAGCTCATGGGAATGTATTTAAAATATATATTTAGAATTTTATTCAGAATTTTATTAATATTTATTTAGATAGAGTGATATTACATTATATTGAATTACTTCATAGCAATTTTGTTATGGTTCAATATGTTTTTAGAATATTTTTCAATATGTTTTTAGAATATGTTTACAGAATATGTTTTTAGGATATCACAGGTTCAAAAATAATGATATAGTATTGTTTGGTATAGGGTTTAGGTGAACATGGCTGCTTTAAGTTGAAAATGTGATCAGAACAATTAATTAATTATGTTATGGCACCAAAATGGGTATAAAATGTATGTTCTGATGTAGTTTCATTGGTTCTGATGAAATCTGTATTTTCACAGATGAAAGCGCTCAACCCTGGTGTTCTTCGTTTTGTGTAATAAAGTGCAGCTTGTGAATAACATCGGTTTCAGTGATTGGGGTCTACTTTCTGCATTTTGGATTATTGTTGTGACACGTCTACATTCTTTCATTCTTCAGTTGTTTGATGGCAGAAGAGGGCTCACCGAACACTTTATTGAAACCGGAGGAGTATATGGCACTTCGAGAGGAGGTAACGTCGCTTAAGGGTGACGTCAAAACTCCTGGATATGGTGAACAAACTTACAGCAGCCGTTATGGAGAGCGGAGGCGCCGCTTACACCAACAAGCATGTCATTACAGACTTTGCTCAAGTCCAGAGCGGAGGTTCCGCACAGGACAACCAGCAACGTATTTCAGAGTTCTTTCCGGCCAGAAATGGCAAAGGCGAGGAGGACAGAGTAAGAGCAAAATTCATCATTCTGGATGATGCGGCGGATTGTAGCTACACCAGCGATATACCTAATGGACAGGGAGAGGTACCAGTGGCGGAAAGCAACCAACGTATCGATTTGGGAACTAATACAGCTAATATTTCCTTAGAAGAAGATTTTACTTTTGACTTCAGCTTGGTTAATCTGAATGCAGACAATGAGAAACTGGGTGCACGTCCTAAAAAACACCATGGGAACGTTAGGACATATTCCACTGTGGTTAACAAGACTTCTAAAAGCAACAAAGGTACTGTAAACAATGATTCCTTATTTAGCCCCAAAAGCTCACATTTTGAAAGAACGGACATTAAATGTAAAGATTCAGGACTGTTCAATATGTTTAATGATTTTGTATCAGATGAATTTGATTTTTTATGTAATAAGCACAATTTTAAGGGACATTTTAATGAAACACTTGATAATATAGATTTTAATAATTATAATAAAAAAGATGACATTAAATCTAGAATATATTCACTGGGTAAAAAATTGATACAGTTGAAATGTGTTAAGATGGATATTGCATATTTTGAAAAATGTACAGCCTTAAAAATAGTTCCAAAAGGACTCAGGTTTTTTAAGTTGCCATTAGGCATCCAGATTGATTCTAGTATAAGAACTGATTTTAATCACATGTTCGATGAATTTGGATTTACTTTCATGAAACATCTTATCAAATGTAATGAAGCAAAAGTTAAAGTATTATTAGAAGATGTGTATAAATTAAATGAATCTATTATCAAGGACGAATTGTTTGAAAGATGGTACGACTGTTATTCAAGTCAATTTAGTCAGGCTACAGTTAAAGTGAAAAATGCTTATGAAAGGAAAATGCACAAATTAGACAGGGACATGGACTCATATAGAAAAGAAAGAGCATATGTTTGGCCAAAAAATGATAGAGATACAGAGGGAACATTTGAGGTGGCACATTCTAGAAGTTATAAAAGATATATGCGAAGGAATGAGGAGGAAAATTTTCAAGGAGGGCGATACTTTCCTGCACCAAAGAAACAGCTAAGGAGGTACTAGAGAAACACAGCAGCTCCACTATAGTGAATACCGTAGACGCAGACCCTGGTATGGTCCCAGATAAGGACCGAGTTATAGGGACACCCGATACACAAAGGCCGGACAATGACGCTATTTTAGAATCAGCCCATAGCAAAGGGCCCAGTATTAGCAGCTACCAAGGTTTCAACGTGTATAACTACACTGACACCCCTGTTACTAAGGATCTCATATCACTTTTCAGTAAAGGTATGAAGTTTATACCTACGGTCAAGTTTAACTTGTTTGATCTCATTAAGGAAATAAAGCTTTTCTGTAGAAGGTTAAATTTGGCTATTCAATTCAATGATAGTTCCAACAAGACATTAGATAGTAGGAATTCCAACATCTTAAAGAAAAAAAGTACGTATATTCCAACCACGAATTCCCAAGTCAACACATATGAGAATATGGTGTGTCATGACATTTACCATCTATATAAAGATATCAGGTATGACAAAAGTTTTGGAAACGCTTTTTCAGACAACTTAACCATAGACGAGAGAACATGTTTGAAAGAATTAATTATCAACAAAGAGATTAGAATCATGAAACCTGATAAGGGTGGAGGGGTGATTTTGATAACACCCAATATTTTAACGAAATTCACAACATTTTACATGACTCAGGTAATTACGAAAAGGTGTCCTTAAACCAGATTAATATCGGATGCAGATATATTGACAATGCCTTAGAAGAGTATCTTATTGACAACCAGACCAGTGAAATATATGAATATGCTAGAACAGACCATCCAGTGTTGGCACATATAGCTGGAATTCCAAAGATACACAAGAACCAGATCAAACCACCTTTTAGACCAATTATCTCAGGATCCAAGTCCAAGACATTCAATATAGGAACTATTATTGACAAGTGGACCAAGCACATCTATAATCAGGTCAACCACTTGGTCAAAGACTCATGGGATTTCCTTGGTCAATTAACTATGGACAAGTGGGATGAAAATCTCACGTTCTTAACCATTGATGTCCAAGATCTCTTTTCAAGCATTCCTGTGACCACGGGACTGGAATATTTCTGCAGCAGTTTGAGCAAATATTCAGGTAGCAGCTGGGATAGAGTGAATTTGATAATGGACATGATGACTTTGGTATTGGAACATAATTATATAGAACATCAAGGTGAATTTTTCAGACAATCCCGAGGGGTGGCCTGGCCATGGGAGCATCATGTGCTCCAGTTTTTGCCAACATGGTCATGTTAGAGTGGGAAAATGTACATATTTTTCCAAGTGATTATTATAAACACATCAGGTTATATACTAGATTCTTGGACGATGTGTTCATCATTTGGACAGGACCAACTGAAATGATTCCCACCTTTGTGGAATACCTCAACAACACCACCGATTTTTTAAAATTCACGTTCCAACACGACAAAAGGGTATTGCTTACTTAGATACGTGGATAGGCAACACTGGAACAGGATTTGTGTCCAGATTGTACAGGAAGCCCACTTTTTCGAACGACTATATTCATTTCACGAGCTGCCACCCACGTCATAATTTCAAAACATTGTGAAGGGTCAATGTATTAGAGCAGCAAGCATGTCATCAACCCTCGAAGATATGAATAGTGAAATAGACAATATCACACTACTATTCACAGAGAGGAATTACCCCAAGAAATTATTAGACAACATCACAACGTATGTAAAAGCACAATGGGGACTCAAATACATACCTTTGTTAGGGAGACATACCGGGTTACAAGGCGATCAAAGTCGGGCTTTTAACAAACAAGTATGCGTCATTCGATTCAATCCTTTTGTCAATTTGATCATGGACATTTTGAAGAAGCATTGGAATATTATTATCTCATCAGGCACTTTAGGCAGTATAGTCGGTACTGAGATATGTACTGTGTACAAAACTGGTAACAATATTAAGAGACTTTTGGAATGTGGAATGAAATACGAAAGAAATACGAGTACAAAAGGGACTAGTAAATGTGGAAGATGCAAACAATGTACATATATAAACACTACATATATTATTAGACTTAACAATATCATGAATACCAAGGTAATGTGCAGAACAGGGAATTGCAATTCTCAACGTCTAGTATATATAGCAACCTGTACTGCGTGTCCGGCCTTTTATATAGGCAAAACAGAGAGGAAGATAAAGACACGGATATATGAACACATGTACAGGATAAAAAAACAAGACAAGAAAAATGCATTATACAGGCACATTCATGACAAAGGTATTGATCACAAATTTAGTTTTTCCATAATAGATCAAGTTGATATTAAGGAAAAAGGAGGAAACTGGAAGACATACCTGGCATGGAAAGAAAGCAGATGGCAAATATGTACAGACGCCACCACACCGCCAGGGATTAATGATTTCATTAGTTTGAAACCATTGTTAGCATTAAACTAAGAGTATCCGTCACCACTTTAATCCACACATCCCAGCATACGTGTATTTATTTGTATTTACATCAGGAAGTAATTAGGTTGCAATATTTTGATATAAGGATGCACATAATTAGGCCTACATAGGTGCAAGATTTTAATAGTAAAGTTTGATTATAGAACACTTCACACCCAGTAAAGTTATTCAGAACATCATTTAGACATAGTAGAGCTCATGGGAATGTATTTAAATATATATTTAGAATTTTATTCAGAATTTTATTAATATTTATTTAGATAGAGTGATATTACATTATATTGAATTACTTCATAGCAATTTTGTTATGGTTCAATATGTTTTTAGAATATTTTTCAATATGTTTTTAGAATATGTTTACAGAATATGTTTTTAGGATATCACAGGTTCAAAAATAATGATATAGTACTGTTTGGTATAGGTTTTAAGTGAACATGGCTGCTTTAAGTTGAGAATGTGATCAGAATAATTAATTAATTAATTATTTTATGGCGCCAAAATAGGTATAAAATGTATGTTCTAATGTAGTGTCATTGGTTCTGATGAAATCTGTATTTCCACAGATGAAAGCGCTCAACCCTTGTGTTCTTCGTTTTGTGTAATAAAGTACAGCTTGTGAATAACATCGGTTTCGAGTGATTGGGGGGTCTACTTTCTGCATTTTGGATTATTGTTGTGACACGTCTACATTCTTTCATTCTTCAGTTCTCTTAACAGGCAAGATGAAAATGACAAATGGAATTCATTTCAGCTCATAGGATATCTAAGTCTTCTCAAATCCCAGCTAAAATAAACTTCAAATAGTATTTTACTTAACATTTATAGCTTTCTCAGTAATAAGTCACTGTTTAATGCTTTGACAGCATTAATTTTATAGTGTTGTTTCTTCATATATAAATGGTTATGCCTGTACATCAGAGGTAAAAAAAAACATTACTGGGTTTCTATAAAAGGATATAAGGCACCACATTTTCCATCCCCAGTATTTAAATCTTTGATTCACTTCATCTTTATGAGGTATCTCATTCTCTCTCTCTCTCTCTCTCTCTCTCTCTCTCTCCGTTTGCTAATGTGATGCCCCTGCACTGGCCCAGTAATCAAGGAGTCTCAATTCTCACCACTAACACCAGTGAGGGATGTGCACATTGGGAGGATGACAAGTACACACACAGTAAAGTACAATTTCCTTTAAGAGCACACAGAGATCACAGTCAGTCTGGGGCTGGTTTCTCCCTCTCTCTCTCTAGATCCCCAATATGACTCCCCACTGCCACAGCTATAGGGTTAAGATCTCAGCTGAGTGGTCAAGCCAAAACCTCCAGCACCCTCTCTGTCCAACCAGTGCTTCATGTCTCTGCCCAAGTAGCTGACAAACACATACTTTGGGATTTGATTTATATACAAACACACAGACACTCCTGAGGAAGGCTGACACAGGTTTACTAGCTATGTGCCCTTCTGCCCAGACTATACTGTAGTACCACCTGCCACCAACCACCCTTATCAGCTACTATAAAGGCCCTTACCAAAGGGTACCCAATTCTACTGTACACTGTTACTATTATCCAAATGGTAAGTGTGACTAAGTCTAAGGCTATTTAGAAGTGGCTTGTACATTATCACCAAATACATGTAAGTACTCTAAGAGCTTATATAGCTCTACACAAATCTAGTAACCATTAAAAGGTTTAAATATATTTAGTAAATAATAAAAGCACAGGACAATACTCATTAACTCAACACAGTGACAACAGAGTTCAGATACACAGGAAATACTTTAAAATAACAAAGCAGGACAGTCTTACATAAATATAGAAAACATCTACACTAATCCTGCTATATTTCTATCTATCTCTAACAGCTACTATGCCCTAAATATCTTACTTACAGAGCCAGGCAGATACAAGTTCTGAATGGATGTGTTCAGATCCAGAGACAAATACAAAATGCACTGTCTTTCTCTCTGAGATAGTTCTTAAATTGATAATACATATTACTGCTGAGTTAGCTAGATGGCATCACTATTTGACACTTGCATCTGGTTCCCAGGCTAAACAGATACCAACAGAATTTAACATGTCTCTATGAAAAATACTTATCTCTTAGAAGCTGACAATTCTCTCTTAGAAGCTTGCCAGAAACTGGAAGTCGTAAAACAATTACCTTGGAAACCTGAAATTACCTCTGTTTCAAATAATAAAAAAAAATTTCAGCTGCAGACATTCCATCTTCTAGCTGAGAAAACACACAGTCTTAAAATTCTTTACTTATTTTCTCAGAATTTGCAAGTTAACTCTGTATGTCACGATTTCTACCATGAAAACATACATTTGCATTGGCATATAGTTTATACACATTTCTGCTGGATTCCAGCAGGGTGCACTGTGGTTACATTTTTGAAGCTCGGCACATAACATGGTTTTCTTACATTTCTAAAACAAGCCTGTTGGTCATATTAATATTTGCAAATGACATAGGATTATTTACAAAATTCTATCTAGCTGGCCTGGCAGCCTTCACAATTCTGCCCCCCCCCCCCGAGAACTCAAGCTAGTTTTTCAAGTGACCCTTGAAAAACAATGCTTGAGAGGGTTGAGTCTATCTGGGTATACCTTACCCCATTCCCTGTCTTGAGAGCCCATCTGTGTTGATATTGTTAACCCCACTGCAGTGCTGCACTGTCATATCATATGCTTGCAACCCTAGTCTCCATCTTAGCAACTTGGCATTTTGTTGGCTGGCTCAATGTAACCATTTTAAGGGATTGTAATCTGTAACTACAGTGAATTTCCTTCCATACAGATAAGGCTGAAGTTTCCCCAGTGCCCACACTATGGCTAAACATTCCTTTTCTACAGCTGCATAGCATTCCTCCCTGGGTTGGAGCCTACAACTGAGATAAACCACTGGGTGTTCTTCTCCCTCTGAAGAAATTTGGCTAAGTACAGCCCCCACCCCATGGTTTGAAGCATTCACCTATGCAACAAATTATTTCCTGTAATCTGACCTGACTAACACAGGGGGTCCTCCCAAAGCTTTTTTAAGCTTCTGGAATGCCTGCTCACATGCTGGGGTCCACGCTACCTTATCTGGCCTATTTTCCTTGTCAGGTCTGTGAGGGGAGCAGCTATGGTACAGGGGATGAACTTTCTGTAGTACCCTGCTATCCCTAAGAATGCCCTCACCTGCTTTTTGGTAACAGGTGCAGGCCATGCCTGAATGACTTCCACTTTGGCCAGTTCTGGCCTGATCCTACCACTCCCCACTCTATGTCCCAGGTAGTAGACCTCTGTCATACCCACCTGACATTTGCTGGGCCTAATGGTCAACCCTACCCTCTGTAATCTGCCTAGCATCTCCCTGACATGTCGAAGGTGCTCTTGCCAGGAATGGCTGTAGATGGTAATATCATTTAGGTAAGCAAGGGCAAAATCTCCTGCTGCTGCTAAGATATGATCTACCAGCCTCTGGAAAGTTGTTGGGGCATTTTTCATCCCAAAGAGTATCTTTGTGAACTCATACAAGCCAAAAGGAGTCACAAAGGCTGACCTCTCTCTAGCACTGGGAGTCAAGGGCACCTGCCAGTAACCTTTGGTAAGATCAATGGTGGTAAGATACTTAGCCCCACCCAGCTGCTCTAGTGCTTCATCTGTCCGAGGCATGGGGTAAACATCTGAGTCTGTGTGACTATTTAATTTCCTGTACTCTGCACAGAACCTGCTGCTGCCATCCTTCTTTAGCACTAGCAGCACTGGTGAGGCCCAGGGACTGTTGGACTCCTGAATTAGCCCTAGTTCCAACATTTCCTGTATCTCCTCCATTAGAGTCTGTTTGACTCTCTCAGGCACCCTATAAGGGGCCTGCCTAATAGGCCTTTGGGGTCCTGTATCCACCTGGTGCTGCACCAGGTGGATGCACCCTGGTTTCCCAGTGAACATGTCCCCAAACTCCTGTAACACTGCTCAGATTTCTCAAACTTGGGTAACAGATAGCTGCTGGGACATTGCTACCCCTTCCACTGATGTGTCAGTCCAAGCCTCACTGAGATCAGTCACCACACCTCCCTCAGACTCCTCCTGCAATCCACTGCAAATACGCAGCACAAGGGCCTGCCTATAATGGTAAGGTTTTGTCATGTTAACATAATACAATGTGTGCTCCTGGGTCCTGCATATCAGTTCCACCATGTAGTTAACATTGCAGACCTTCCTTACCACCTTGTAGGGTCTCTCCCAAGCTGCCTGCAGCTTGTTGTGTCTGACAGGAATGAGAACCATTACCTGCTGCCCTACAGCATACTCTCAAGCTCGAGCATTCCTGTCATACCAGACCTTTTTCTGCTGTTGGTCTTCTGCCAGGTTCTCCTGGGCCAAGCCCATGAGCTCCCTGAGCCTTGTCCTGAGGTTTAGGACATATATCACAACAGACTCCTTGTGGGATTCACACTCACCCTCCCACTCATCAAGAATTAAGTCTAGAGGCCCTCTCACCCTATGTTCATACAGCAACTCAAAGGGTGAAAAACCTGTGGATTCCTGGGGAACCTCTCTGTATGCAAACAACAGATGGGGCAAATATTTGTCCCACTCCCTCTTAAACTGGTCTGCAAATGCCCATAGCATGGACTTGAGTGTAGAGTTTAATCTCCGAACAAGACCATTAGTCTGGAGGATGGTAGGGGTGGTCTTTAGGTGCTTCACCCCACAGTACTTCCACAGACAAGCCACCAGGTCTGACATGAAATTGGCACCTCTGTCAGTTGGTATTTCTTCTGTGAAACCTACCCTGCTGAAAATCTCTAACAAAGCATTTGCCACCTTTTCTGCCTGAATGGAGGACAGAGCCACTGCCTCAGGGTATCTGGTTGCATAATCTACTACCACTAGGATATACCTTTTCCCTGTGGAACTTGGGGTACTCAGAGGCCCCACAATATCCATAGCTACCCTCTGAAATAGCTACTCAATCACAGGCAAAGGCATCAAAGGAGCTTTCACCTTGTTTCCTGCCTTGCCTACCTTTTGGCACTGCTCACAGGTCATGCAGTACCCTGTTACATCTCTGGAAATTCCAGGCCAGTAGAAGTTCTGCATAATACGTCTCTTTGTATGTTTTATGCCCATATGACCTGCAAAGGGAATATCATGGGCTATGGCTAGAAGTGCCAGATGGTAGGCTCTGGGCACTACCAACTGCTGTATTCTCTCAACTTCTAGCCCTCCCTCGGGGGGGGGGGGTCTATATTATAAGCACGAAAAGACTAAACCACGAATGCTCACATGATCGAAAATGCCGGGAATCGAAAGTGTGATTGTGAGGTTGTGTTACAGTGAGGAGTGGGATATTTGCCCTTTCCTCACTGTAGTGTGACTGCGGAGTTAAAATATCTAGTTAGCGAGGGTGTGGGGGGCACAGCCCCCCACAATAGCAAGTTTGATTACTGGCATTTTTGCTCATGTGAGCATTCTCTGTTTAGTCTTTTCGTGCTTATAATATAGACACCCTCAGGGGTCCACTCTCTATACAGTAACCCTTTGTTCCAGTATACAGATCCCCCCTTCTCTTGAGAATCAGGTGCCTCACTAGCTACCTGCCTCAGGCCTTATAATGCAGGGTCTGAGAGCTGAGCCTGTCTCAACTCTCTCTTTGTAACCCTTCCCAGTTCCCCTTCCACAGGAAGTCTGGCATCCTCTGACAGTGGTGCCTCACTGTCAGCCTAGGTACTACTACTCACCTCTGCCTTTACAGTCACTCTGTCCAAGGGAACATCAGTACCCGCAAGTAGCTGTGGCTCACCTTCAGTCTCACTGCTGCAGGGTAGTTCCCTCCCTGAAGTAACCACCTCACCAGTCCTGGCTGCAAGTATGCAGTCTGTCTGGGTCTCCCCCAGGCTACCAGACCCACATGCTTGTCTCCAAGCCTGACTGCTTGTAACTGCATGAACACACGGTACTGCATTATCAAAATCATTCCCTATCAGGACATCTGCAGGGATATCCTCAAACACACCTACTTGCTGGCTTCCTTTTCCACCCTCCCAGTCAAGGTGAACCCTAGCCAAAGGTATTTGGAATGGGGTCCCTCATAAATTTCTGACTAAAGTAGACTGCCAAGGCAAGTAGTGCTCCTCTGTAACCATTGCAGGCTTCACAATGGTTATGTCAGAGGGTGTGTCTCTCTTAGCAATGGTCTCTTTGCCATTCACTAAGATAGGATATAACCTCTTGTGGTAGTTTGGTACCCTTGTTGTCTCAAGACAACCTACTGTTGGCATTTTGTCATTCCCACTTACTGGCCCTGCCACCTTTTTTTCCCCACCCTGCCTCTGTGTACATCTGGATGCTACATGGCCCCACTGGTTGCATTTAAAACATTTAACCCTCTGTCCTGGACATGTACCTAGACTAGTGGCTTCCCCCAGTCTGGGCTGCCTACCATGGGTTCCCTTAGACCCATCAGCAGCACTGGGTGTCCCTTTCCTGTGTAGTGATGCCCTGCTTACTAGGTATAGGTCTCCCTTCTTCCCCAACTTATCTACAGCATTGTCTATCAGCTAACCAGATCCTCATGTCCTCAGGCAAAGTGTTAAGGGCTTGTTCCATCACCCAAAGGTCTGTCAGCCCTTCAGAAGTGGTGATCTGACATCCACTCACCCACCTATGAAAATAAGTGCTCAGTTCAGCAACATATTCACACACACTTTCATCTGCCTTGCATCTATGCTCACAAAATCTTTTCCTATAAGCTTCAGGTTTAGCTTAAAAAATTCTAGCAAACAGTTCTTTACAACATTATAATTTAAAAAGTCAAAATCAGATAGTTTGAAAAGAACATTTACAGGTTTACCATGGAGTAAGGGGGTCAGGAACTGTAGTCAGAGCCCTTGGTCGACATCATACTGTTTACATACCCTGTCAAACATATGAATGAAACTATCAAAATTATCCACCTCTGTAAACTGTGGAAGAAATTTACTGACCTTTGTTGCTTCTGGGGTTCGGGTACTCCCTTCCCCATTACCTCCATGACTCTGGTGAAGAGTCAGTATCTCCTTTTCATGTTGTGTCTGCCTCTCCTTCTCCTCAGCTTCCAGGCATAGCAGTTTCTCATTCTCATCAGCCTGCAGACGTCACAGTTTCTCATTTTCCTCAGTCTCTAGACACTTCAGTCTCTCTGCTGCTTCTATTTCCAAATGCTTGGCCTCCAACTCAAGTCTCTTTAACTCCAGATGTATTTTTAAGTCCTCTGTAGAAAGGTCGAGCTGTCCATTCTCTGAGTGATGTACATCTCCATGGCCAGTCTGATCATCCTCCTGGTTGCTACTCCTGGATGCAGCTGTGACTAAAGCTGCAATCATGTCTGCTTTAGTCAGGTTTCCATTCACCAGTCCTTTAGCCTGGCACATCTCAGCCAACTGGCTCCTTGTCAGCTTGCCATACTCCTCTGCTGACATGCTTGCCTGCTCTCCCTGACTAACTAAGCTAACAAAAGAAATAAAACAATTGTGTTATGAACTCTGAATGTTCACTGCATGGATGATTTAGAGTACAAAAACACCTTCAATGATCACTGTACACAAGCTGCAGGAAATAAATGTCCACACCACTACATGCTAGTTAATATGTGATGTGGCTAACTTACCACTATCAACTAATTAATATTTGAAGTGGATATCCCACCACTGCCAAACAATTAATATGTGACACCTGTGCACTGGCCCAGTAATCAAGGAGGCTCAATCCTTACCACTAACACCATTGAGGGACATGCACATTGGGAAGATGACAAGTACAAATACAGTAAAGTGCAATTTCCTTTACGAGCACACAGAGATCACAGTCAGTCAGGGGCTGGTTTCTCCCTTTCTCTCCAGATCCCCAGTAAGACTCCCCACTGGCACAGCTATAGGGTTTAGATCTCAGCTGAGTGGTCGAGACAAAACCTCCAGTACCCTCTCTGTCCAACTAGTGCTTCATGTCCCTGCCCAAGTAGCTGACACACACACACACACACACACACACACACACACACACACACACACACGCACGCACACACACACACACACACACAAACACACACTCTTTGAGATTTGATTTCTATACGAACACACACACAGACAATGCTGGGGAAGGCTGGCACAGGTTCTCCAGCTATGCCCCCTTTTGCCCAGACTATATGGTAGTACCACCTGTCACCAACCACCCTTATAAGCTACTATAAAGGCCCTTACCAAAGGGTGTCTGATTCTACTGTGCACTATTGCTATTATCCAAATGGTAAGTGTCCATCATATTCCCCCTACCTTTACTTCTTCAACAACTCTCTCCTTCTTCCCTGCAAACTTATATCCATCCACAGCTACTCTTCTCCAATCCCAAGCAAACCTACTGTAACTCTCTACCTAACTCTCAAACTAGACTCAAGGCATTCCAAATACCTCCTCTCCCACATCTGTCACCTCATTACCATCCTCGTCTCTGGTGGCGTCCACCACAACACTGGACCCTCTTCTCCTCACAATTTAAAGACACCCCTACACCCCTTCCCCTCAACCAGAAAACCACTTACTTTCACTACAATAAATTCTCAAAGTTTATGCAACAAAATCCCTAACTTCCATGCCTGGTTTCTCCATAATCAACCAGACATCCTATCTATCTCAGAAACGTGGCTAAAACTCCATATCAAAGACTCCGAAATTATCCTTCCCAACTATAATTAACTTAACTTATTAACTTATTAACTAAAATTAACTTGTAAGTGTATAAAATACAGCTTAAACATAGTCTATAAATTGGTGCAACAAACAAATTAAACATACAGCCAAACATACAACCATACATACCAAAAGCCTAAGGAAATACTTGGAGTCAGTGTTAGCCCCACTTTGCAAGCCCGAGTGCACACTCAGCCATCAAAATTGGCCCGTACCCCCCCCTAACAAAATGCAAACAAGTAAAAAAATACTAATTACCTCACTGCCTATACTATTTCTATTTTACCATCTTACTGCCTATGAACAAAAACTTGACTGTGGTATTCACTATCCAAATGGTCAAACAGCCACCCACAACTTCACACATAACACCAAACACTTTACCATCCCCAGCACACCGAATCTACCACCCTCAACAAAATATCACCACTGCAAAGCCACAAAACATAATTCTAAAGACAAACACTATATAAAACATGTAAACAAACTCCTAAAGCTTACAGTATCCTGTCACTATAACCTTATAACACATGGGGACATCCATCCCAACCCTGGCCCACCACACCCAATAACCTTCACTCCCCTACCACAAACCCCACAGTCAAGCCACCCCCTTTCTACTCCCACTAGTTCCCTCCTAGCATTTCACCTAAATATTAGAAGTATTAACAATAAGATTCCCAACCTACACGCCCTCCTAGCAAGCCACTCCCCAGACATTATGTGTCTTACAGAAACCTGTCTAAAACCTAGTACTATTGATAATGAGATACTTCCTCCAGGATATAATATTCACCTGTTAGAGCGTACTACAAGGAAAGGAGGTGGGATAGCAGTCCTTTACAGAAATATTCTAACTGTTAATAAAGACACCATTCAACCACCCCAATGCAGTAATGCAGAACTCCTCATAACCAAACTACAGATTAACCAGAACAAATGCTTGAACATCGTCTGTGCTTACATTCCACCAGGCAACAACTTAAATACCCAAGAGGATATCCTATACTGGTTATCCACTACCTATCCCCAAGAAACTATAGTTCTTGGTGACTTCAATACCGACTAGCACCCCTGGTCCTCCAAACCCCCCCTCACCCCTATAAACTTATCTGGGTTTAAACAGATCATAATCTCTCCCACTAGGATAAACAAACCGACCAACAGGGAAAGTATCCTAGATTGGATCCTAGTTAATAACCAGCCCCAACTGTTCACAGCAGGCACTCTCCCTGATGACTTTAGTGACCATTTACTAACCTATATCATAAAACATAAGGCAGGAAACCCTCACCAGACGAAATATAAAACTCTTAGAAACAGGAAAAACTTTGACATTGCTATATTCCTAAAGAAACTAAAAGCAGTTGACTGGTCAAAACTAAAAAATCTACCATTAGAAGAGGCTATAGCTCACTTTAACACTAAATTCCTAAGTATCCTTGATTCCCATGCTCCAGCACATACAATAAAATCTAGATCAAACACAGCACCATGGCTCACAAAAGATACCAAATCTAAAATCAAAACTAGAAACAGAGCCTGGGCCAGCTGGAGAACAACTAAAGGCCCACTTAACCATGTAAAATATCGTCAACTCAGGAATGATACAACAAACCCCTGGATTTACTAATCTGCCGTGCAGTACTAAACTTGTCCTGCACGTAAGCGGCAGTTTAAGAGGAGGACAGCAGCACGCCATGAATATTAATGAAGGCATGCTGCCTGAGCTCCAAATCCTACACTGAGCTTGGACGAGTGCAGGGGGCATGTCTGAGAGCAGAGCTCTCAGAATAAACATGCCCCTGCAAAGTAGAACAGAAGAAAGTGTAAATAAATGAGTGAGACTGCACATAGGTGTCCGCATATCCCCAACAACAGTCCCCATGGGTTCAACAGCAACAGTACATTGAAATAAAACGAAGGAAACCCTTGTACTTATTTGTTTTTAAACCCCGAGTACAGCTAACCGTAGGTGCGCGGGTTTGCCCATCACTTAGCTATGGTTATAGGAGCTGAAAAGGCTGAAGAGGATAACAAGGAATATATATGCAAATGAAACATCACAGCAATAGTTGAGTGGTTAGAGCATCCGCCTAATGAACAGGCATTCCCTGTTCGAGTCCCACTGCAGCACAAATCATTTTCCATGGGAAATCTATATTTGAACATATTTTTACATCATTTCGCCGTATAACCTACATAATAACATTTAAATGTGATCTGGAGTACTGCATGAAATGCACATGTGAAGTGTCAGTGTCATAATGAATAAGGCACTAGTAAGCAGGTTTAAGCACAAATAAGCAGCGGTAAGCATGTCTAAGTGCATATGCGCGAGGGGTAAGCATTGCCCACACAGATTAAGCAAAGTAGAAGCTAACTGAGTGTAAGAAACTGTAGCCGGAGGTTAGCAGTGCTTACCATCTCGCAAACCCGCGCAAACTTGCTTACAACCGCTTTAAAGTGCCGTAATCACTCTGGATCCAATGGCCCATATTCTGCCCAGCAACAAAATAAACTGCTTCTGCAAGGCTCAAACTCAGGACCCTGTACACTATAGTCACAGTAGTTAAC